>NC_051179.1:88917557-88970858 GCF_013339695.2 Rhipicephalus sanguineus
GCCGAATCTCTACATAATTAGATTTTTTGCACAATAACATGTGAAGAAATAAACTATAAAACATGCCACAAAAGACTTATGAACTGTATATAGTAGCAGTGGTGTGATATATGAAAAGAATGCTACCACAAATACTTTTTTCGTCCTTTCATCTGGCTAAACGTATTTCTAAAAGTACACATGATGCACACGGTTCGTTGTAATTTTTATTGAGGTTAGTGTATTTACAAAAAGTAATAAACTTGGCTTTCTTCCTCTATCTTGCTGTGGCGAGGTGCTACAATGCTGAAAACAGGTGTTACATATCCAGAAGCCGGCTGCACTATTGCCTTTGTCGTTAGAACGTTTTAAGTTTCAGTAAAGAGCGCAATAAAAACAAACTGTTTATCGCACTTCCTATGGAAACTGAACTCATGCTACAAATCACCTTCCTTGCTGCAATATCTGCTACAAAACGCTCTTGATGATCCCCATTGCATTTGCAAAAAGAAAAAAAAACTCTTATGGTATACACTTGCCGAGCAAACATTCATTGCACCCAGTATGTCCACTCAACTGTTTCGACCGTGAGCCCCTTTTTACACGACATTACCGTAGGCTAAAGTAGCATTGTTAGCGAAACATTCGCCATCAAAGCGTAGATATTTGCTACTTAACACTTTGCTGTAGATTCTATGTTCTGGCAACACCACCTATATTATTGGCTCGGGCCTGTGTCGGGCCTGATCTGGCATCGGGCCGGGCCGGGCCGGGTAGGCGAAATTTTTTCTCGGGTTCGGGCCAGGCCTGGGTCACTCATTGAATCACCGGCCGGGCTCGGGCGGGTAAACTTGAACGAGTTCCGCGCCCGGGCCGGAAATCACAGCCCGTGCAGTGCTCTAGTGTGAAACAACGTGTATATATTAAACATCAAATTTTTATTGTGCTGTTGGTTTACGTGGTCCCTTCATTATCACCGCTTTGTGCTCGGTGAAATGCAGGGAAAGTGTCCGCTCCCGAGCGAAAGAGAAAGCGCGCCAAGAGCGAGCGCCTTGTCTGCCTCCATCCGGCAATTCCGAGTGAAAGAGAAAGCGCACCAAGAGCGAGCGCCTTGTCTGCATCCATCCGGCGACTCCCAGCGAAAGAGAAAGCGCGCCAAGAGCGAGCGCCTTGTCTGCCTCCATCCGGAGACTCCGAGCGAAAGAGAAAGCGTGCCAAGAGCGAGCGCCTTGTCTGCCTCCATCCGGCAATTCCGAGTGAAAGAGAAAGCGCGCCAAGAGCGAGCGCCTTTTACGATCGCATGCATCCACGACATGCGCCATTCGAAGCGCCATCTGTCATCTCTAAACAGCAACTCTAAGAAACGCATGAAACGCCAGTGAGCAATTCATTAAACTAGAGCTCTAAGAAATACATGGAAAGCCATCTAGTGAGCAATTCATTAAACTAGAGCTGGCTACATACATTACTACTATTACAAAGGAGGGAACAACCCACACTCTAAGGAGCTTCGCCCCTAATAAAACTATTTCATAGGCTTAAGCAGCGCTACTGTCTCTTTTGAATGCCCTATAAGCATCAACATGTTCTTATATAATGCTCTGTTCGTACCAATACTTAATTATGGATTGCTAGTTTGGGGTACTACAACAAAAGAAAACATTGACAAGCTCGCAGTTTTACAAAAACGCGTGATTAGATCAGCATGCAAGGTTTCATACCTCTCACACACCAGTGACCTCTTTATAAAACATAATATTGTCCCGGTAAAGTCAATGTTTAACTATAATCTATGTCGGCAGTATAAATCTAGCTTAATGAAAAAAACTAGTACACTACAAACGCAAGCAACATTACAGGCTACCCCACTAAAATATAATATACGCAAACCAGAAGAATGGCAAATTAAGAAATGTCGCACTAACTATGGTCAACAAATGCTTCCGTTCACGCTCCCAGCTTTATTAAATAGAATCAGTAAAGAGCAACTTTTTAACATTCGGGAAACATCATTTAAAGAACTACGGAGAATTTTCACCACAATATGCTTATCATGAATATGCCTCATAAGTAACGCCGTCTTTTAAATGCGAAGCATTTCTTAGTGAACTTCCGCGACTTTGAGCGTATCTATCTATCTATCTATCTATCTATCTATCTATCTATCTATCTATCTATCTATCTATCTATCTATCTATCTATCTATCTATCTATCTATCTAGCCGCCTACGACTTTGTGCTCTCCTGGTCGCTTGGTTAATCGAATGTTCACCAAATTGGTATGGCGCAACATGACTGTATGAAGAACATAAATGACAAGTCATAACGTGAAAATCATGATACGCATGTCATGTACAACATGATTTACATGCTACGCTCATGGTGCGCTGGCGGCCGTTTCGCTAGCTTGATATACACCAAAATTGGTATCTTGCGACGTGACTGTGTGACGAACATAAATGACACGAGTTAACACGAAAATCATGACACGCATGTCATGTACAGCATGACTTACGTGCCACGCTCATGGTGCGCTGGCGGCCGTTTCGCTAGCTTGATATACACCGAAATTGGTATCTGCGACGTGACTGTGTGGACGAACATAATAACACGAGTTAACATTGAAAGTCATGACACCACATGTCATGTACAGCATGACTTACGTGCCACGCTCATGGTGCGCTGGCGGCCGTTTTGCTAGCTTGATCTACCACGAAGTTGGTATTGCGCGACGTTACTGTGTAAC
This sequence comes from Rhipicephalus sanguineus, assembly GCF_013339695.2. Lineage (NCBI taxonomy): Eukaryota > Metazoa > Arthropoda > Arachnida > Ixodida > Ixodidae > Rhipicephalus > Rhipicephalus sanguineus. Next base: position 88,920,283 of record NC_051179.1, read on the forward strand.
GAACATAAATAACACGAGTTAACATGAAAGTCATGACACACATGTCATGTACAGCATGACTTACGTGCCACGCTCATGGTGCGCTGGCGGCCGTTTTGCTAGCTTGATCTACCGCGAAGTTGGTATTGCGCGACGTTACTGTGTGACGAACATAAATATTAGGACTTAACATGAAAACCATGACACGCATGTTCCTCAATGACTTACAAGACGATGTATGCAGCTCTTTGCTGGCTGCTTCGCATTACATCGATTCCCACAATGCGTGGAATCTGCCGTCTTTTTTATTTTTCGTATTTCGCTGTTTCTGAAAAGAAGAAATTCATTTTTTATTATGTTTTCTTTATTATGCCTATAAAAGCGCGCTACTTCTTTTTTTTTTGCATGAAGGATAGTCTTGTACAATACATTATGTGTACATTTCATTTCCTGTTCTTTTTTTTTCTTTTTTTTTCGTTCGTTACCACCTTTTACGCTGTAGCACGTGTAGGGTGGCCAGGACACTCTCAAGCTGATTGTATCAGCTTTTTGCCCTGGTCTCCCACAACATTGTGTTGGAAATAAATAATAATAAATAAATAAATAAATAAATAAAAATAATGTACCTCATTTGACGTAAACCTCCTATTTAATACTTCTACGTTTGTTTACTGCGCGAACATGTCCACAAGTACTTCACTGTACTGTCATACAAGTTTATTTCATGAGGGATCTATAACACAGCAGTCATTTTAAGTAAAATTATCTTGGCCATCTGCCATAATAACTGCTGCCCACATGCGTCATAGATGCCTCAATATGTCTGGTCTCATGTATTTCAGATTTGGTGTCCGGAAACCATGATTCAAAAAATGACGTCGTCATTACGTCCAGGAGTTTACACAACACAACAGTGGAAAATCCGAAAATAAAACCACACGTAGACCCGTATGTGTTCTAAATGTTTTCTCACTTCATTAAGATCGTTCATTAAGATACCAACTTATGTCAGTGAATCGTGAACTTAACTAGAACGTTGTTTCAGTGGTAGGGGAGGAGGTATTTCAATGTGAAATAATAAAACGGGGTTGCTGCATGTGCAATGAGCCGCCTAAAAGCATGTTGCGTAAAAACAGCAGGGTCATTCCATGGCAAATCACCCAGCGTTTTTCCGACCATCACAAATATGGCTGAAAAAATTTCCACGTTTTCTTGAAGTTCGAAACTCATTCTGCTCGTTTATTACTGTTGCCAAAAATTTTCCCGCCTGTTTGTGAGAGTCTGTAGTTTTGCGCCCACTGAGCTAAAAGACATCAAACAACAATTTTTTTCAAAAGGGTGTTTATAGGATGCACTCAATAAATGGTATTTCCGGCAAGCTAGATGAAGTGATGTAACTGTAAAAATAATGACTTAATTATTATATCGATTCTTCAAGGGCTTTTCGCACGAGCAAAATTGAATAAAGTTGCAAAGTTTGATATTTTTTTCCAGAAACAAGGCAAACTCAAATGGTAGAAATTAATTATATACTGGAAGCCTGTTCAACATACTACAAAAGAAAAATAATTTACTCGCTGAAGGTGTAACAAATCGTCTGACAAAATATTGCGAACTTCACGTTTTTTGAGAAAAGCTCTGTATTCAACGTCAAAAAACATGCCTTGGTAGTCGGACTAAAAATATGCGCTATACTTCATTTGAAAGCTCTATGTATTAGCTAAACATGGACAAAGTTACAAAAAGGTATTATTTTTTTAACTTGAGAAATATTTTTTTGAAATTTTGTATCTCCACCAGCTTTTCGCCGACGTAACTCAAGCGGCATGAAGCACTCGCAAAGGCAATCTTCAGCCCATGCCCACTGACCTGGGATGCAGACGTCAAGCATGGTGCTGTCTATAAAGCAACCCCATTTCCTTTTCCATTACTTTATAGACAGCACCATGCTTGACGTCTGCATCCCAGGTCAGTGGGCATGGGCGGAAGATTGCCTTTGCGAGTGCTTCATGCCGCTTGAGTTACGTCGGCGAAAAGCTGGTGGAGATACAAAATTTCAAAAAAATATTTCTTAAGGTAAAAAAATAATACCCTTTTGTAACTTTGTCTATGTTTAGCAATTACATATAGCTTTCAAATGAAGTATAGCGCATATTTTTAGTCCGAATACCAAGGCAAGTTTTTTGACGATGAATACAGAGCTTTTCTCAAAAAAAAGTGACGTTCGCAATTTTTTTTCAGACGATTTGCTATACCTTCAGCGACTAAATTATTTTTCTTTTGTAGTATGTCAAACATGCTTCCAGTATATAATTAATTTCTACCATTTGAGTTTGCCTTGTTTCTGGAAAAAAATATCACACTTTGCAACTTTATTCAATTTTCCTCGTGCGAAAAGCCCTTGAAGAATCGATATACATAAATAAGTCATTATTTTTACAGTTACATCACTTCATTAGCTTGCCGGAAATACCATTTTATTGAGTGCATCCTATACACGCCCTTTGAAAAAAAATTGCTGTTTGATGCCCTTTAGCTCAGTGCGCGCAAAACTACAGACTCTCACAAACAGGCGGGAAAATTTTTGGCAACAGTAATAAACGACCGGAATGAGTTTCGAACTTCAAGAAAAACGTGGAAATTTTTTCAGCCATATTTGTGATGGTCGGAAAAACGCTGGGTGATTTGGCATGGAATGACCCAGCAGACCGTTCGCATGCCGACCTTCATTTATTCGCAAATGCAAGCAAACTGAAAATTGTTCTAACTCCTTGAAGGACGAATACAAAAGGCTGATCGTCGTTAGAAAAGCCAACCTGTCAATTCCACTACATTTTTCACCCAAAACAAGGGTGTGGTTTCACCACCTTTCTCTCCTAGTCACCCTCACCCATGCCACATATCTGTTCAACGGAATGGCATTCGTTAGCAAGAGACCTACCGTTTTCGGGTTGGTTGGTTGGTTCCTTAAGGGAATAGCTCAACCCACTACGGGGGATCGGGGGCTCTGGTGTTGCTATCTTCGTCGTCTTTGTGGAACCGCGGCTGGTCTGAAAGAAAACAGCAGAAACCACAAGGGAGCAGGCCCGTGCCAAGGGGGGGGGCTGCCTCCCCCCCGAAATTTTGGTGAAGTATATGTTCTTACTAAAAATAAATCATAAAAATAGGTGTTTTTCTCAAATAGTCATGGTTTTCAGCAAGTGCCGTCCCCCCCCCCCCCCCCCCCCCGAAAAAAATTCCTGGCTACGGGCCTGCAAGGGAGTATCATGTTTTCTGGAGCAACGAGAAACAAAAGAAACGAATGCATAACGTTAAGCGCAGTACTGAACTGACGAGGACGGAACAGGGAGTGACACACACACTAGCGCTTGTGTGTGTGTCACTCCCTGTTCCGTCCTCGTCAATTCAGTACTGCGCTTAACGTTATGTATATGTCGCACCAACAAGGCCAAAGATCCACCCTTGAAAAGAAACAAAGATGCAAGCCACAAATTTGGTGCCACCGCTCATATAAGAAGGATACCTCTTTTTCCTGGAAACCACAGCAAGAACACGCTTTCTGTACGCCTTCTTCTAACTCCAGCGTGTACACAGCTACTCACCCGCCTGTCACCCAGGTCCCCCGGCACCTCCGGAAATACCGGGCACTTCCGCGACATTCCAAATAGCTCCAGTACTTCGCGTGCATCCCCTACCACATGACATCCACCCTCAACGCAACACCGGTCGCCGGCGGACGTGGGTAAGATACCTAAATCCCACACTCGGCGGAGTTGAGCATACAGTCCTTTACACGAACGCGGCTTGCACGGCATACGGTCATACGGAGGTTGTGCTTACTTGCACATATGATGTAGTACGCACTGTATCGATCTTCTCCCCGTGTTCAGCCACCGACTCGGGCGAAATCCTGGCGGTTACCCTGGCCATCACACACATCTTGTGTCTCTTCACGGAAACATACTACATCACCACCGATTCCCAAGCGGCATGTTGAACATTTCAAATTGTCGTGGCATTCATTATACCTCACATTCTATCTTTTTACGAACATCCAAAGTTGCTTCACACATGAGCCACTCCATACACCTGCCCTGGACGCTTGGGCATGCCTCGCTGTCGGGTAATGAACGCATTCACGCGGCAGCTCGAGAACTCACCCTCCGAGCAGTGCCGCTCAGTGAGGCCGCCAGTACAGAGCTAGGTGCAACACTTCTCACATATTACAAGCACATACAGCATCATACAGGTTCGTAGCTTGAGCTGCAAACGCGCGCGTCCCGCTCGTCTCTGTCTCGCTCCACCAAGGCATGACATTCAGCCGTCGAAATAGTGTCCTTTCTGCAACGCGTATTGCAGCAGTTTCTTAGCCGGTGCTCTCGCAGTCGAAGTAGTCGGCGGCGGAGAAATCCCGTTGGTGCATGTGGAAGCTGCACGACTCCCATGAGCCGGCGCACGCTAACACGAAGCGAAAGGTCATGAACGTAACTGCATCTAGGTTGCCTCGGCGACGCCAGCGCACCCAGTGTCTCTCGCTGGTATCGAGACGCTTTAACCATGAGCTCCGATAACGCGCCCAATCTTGGAGTAAGCGCCACTAAGTGTCGATCGTGCAATTACTACTTTTCACCTCTCACAGACGGCGGCACCAACCCGCCCACCTACCACCAACCCGCCCACCTACACCACCAACAGAGAGCACCGTGCGGGAGAGAATGTGTGAAAAATATAAGGCGCGTTCGTGAGGTGTCCAACGTATGGCAAGATAGCTTAGTTGGTTCAGCGCCTGGGCGCTTACCGTCGCGGCCGCAAGGTCGGGATTCGATTCCCAGCGGCGATCTTTTTCTTAGTTTTTTTTTTCTTTCTCACCCGTTGGTGTCCATTTTATCAACGTCATATCCGTAACGGATGTACTTGGCGGACCCCGGCATAAAATACTTTCTTGTTAAAATATGGATACCCCCATAACGACGCTGACTGCCCGTCCCGCAATCTCGTACAGATGCTGGCACGGAAATCAGAGTTCTGTCCCTGTCCGGCTTCCTCCGTATCGGCGATGAGCGCGCCAGGATCTGGTTCTGCAAGACAATATGGACCGCCTAAACGACGCACCCGCCAACCCTACTTTCCGGATGTTCGCCCTGCGTGATGGAATGTTACACCGTCGCAGCGTTTTGTCTGATGATCCGGGGCTCTTACTAGTCGTTCCGAAGCATCTCTGACTGGCTGTGCTCCAGAAGCTTCACAACGCGTCTAGTGATGGACACATGGGCATCACTTGGATTTACGACCCCATTGCTGCCGAGCGCACATGCTCAGCAGCAGTGGCATCAAGTGGCCTGTTCGCGGTATCCCTAACGTGACCGTCTTCCAACTTGCAGGAATCGACGCACAGCAGCTTCACTGGAGCAAGATACGAATGAACACGCGACGACCAAAGGACCACGTGCTGACCTGCGTCATCAAGGACCATCTTCAAAAGCAGTGAACATCGAGCGCAATAGCACACACGCTCAGCAGCAGTGGCACCGAATGGCCTGTTCGCGGTATCCCTAACGTGACCGTCTTCCAACTTGCAAGTTGGTGCTCGATCTTATTCTTTTACACTGTTTTAAACATTAGCGAGAGACCTGGTTGCCGCTGCTGCTCAGTGAAATGGCAAAAAATTGCGTTGCCTGTCACAAGTCTATCCCAACTGATCGTGTGTATTTATCATGTTCGGAGTGCGATTATGTGTACCATCTTGGTCCATGCTCAGGCGTTACAGAAAGCGCATAGAAAACGAAATCGTCTGAGGAGAACTTCTTGGAAATGTCCAACTTGCAGAACCTCGAATGTTCGAGGCGGCCTGAGTACTGCAAAAGGAAAGATGGATCGTGAAATAGACCTTGCTAATGAAATTGCTGAAATACATGGTAAACTGAACATACTGATCACAATGAAAGAGAAAGTGGACGCACTTGAAGGCATTATTGCCATCGTTAATACCACTGAAAATTCCGTACAAGCAATGTCCGACAAGCAGGATGAAATAATAGCACAAATCAAAAAGCAAGGTGCAGATATAGACTGCCTAAAGACACGAGTGAAAAAGCTTTAGGAACGCACGGAAGAGCAGAAAATTGACAAACTCAAGCAAGAAATGAACGATCTAGACCAATACGGCAGACGACTAAACCTTGAAATTCACGGGCTTCCGCAACAAACGAATGAAAATGTTCTCGAAAAATTGAACATACTGGCAAACGACTTGAAGCTACCTAGGCTTCAGAATCTGATGTAGAAGCCACCCACAGGCTTCTGTAAAGGGCAGGACAACACGAGGCTGATAAGCCCGCCTCTTTATTGGTACACTTTACATCTCCACTGACGCGAGCTATCTGGATCAAACAGTGACAAGAACTAAGAAAATCAAAGTCCAAGATCTTTTTCAATGAAAACTTAACTGCCCAGAACAAAAAGCAGTTCTGGCTGAAAAGGTGTAAGGCCCGTGAACTGCATTACCAGTTTTTTTTAGGTTAAGAATGGGAAGATGTTCATGCGACGAAGCCCACGTCATCAAATTGTTAGGATAAGAACAGCTGGAGATGTAGAAGGGTTGCGATAACTCATAAAAGTTCTTTTTTTCTGGCCGACACAATTCATGGCTTCTTTCACACAGTCCAAAATATTAGGATGCTTTTTCCTTTCGGCAATTAAAAGCTACACGAAACGTCATGCACCTGTGCTTGTTAAATCTAAATGCGCGTAGTCTGAGGCACAAACAAGAATCTGTAAGCCTTTTTTTCGATGCACTCGAGCATAAGTTCGATATTTTAACATTCACTGAAACCTGGTTTTCTGGCGATAACCCGGATTTACATTTCGCTGGATACAAATATATTCAAATATCGCGAGAGAACAGAAGGGGAGGTGGTCTGGCGATTTATATTAAAAACTCCCTCCAATAGAAAAAATACTTTGGAATATTCCAATATTGATCTTCACTGTGAATGTCTAATGATTAAATGCATGGGCACAATTACTGTCCTTATGTACAGACCCCCTTCTGGTTCTTTTACTGTGTTTCTTAATTATCTCGAAAGTGTTCTAGGATATTGTTGTCAATCTGGATTTCCTGCGATTTTCTGTGGTGACTTTAAATCGACTTAATGGGAACAACATGAAACAGGTAAAACCTCCTTGATATTTTCTGCTCTTTTTGATATCAAAATGTAATTAAGATGCCAACAAGAATTACAGATATACCTGAAACGCTACTCGACTTATGTTTTACAAACTATCAGCCACGTGAATGCGACGCCGGTGTACTGATAGCAGACTTAAGCGATCACTTGTCTTTATTTTTCTTCACGCCATACTTGTCCAGATGTAACCAAACTATTCAGAATACAGCAATTAAATGCAGAATAATATCTGCGGATAAGATTGCGATTTTTCAACATTTAGTAGAAGGTATAAATTGGAACTCTGTGAGAGAGATCAAAGATCCTGTTGCTTCATACCGCCTGTTTCTAAACACTATCAAAGGTCTTTGTGACATTTCCTTTCCTACGACAACGATTAGAAAAACACGTCAGTCTAGAAAAGCATGGATAGAATCGCACCTTTTAAAAAGAATAGAAGAGCGTGATGAGCTGTTCAGTGTATTCATCAGAACAAAGAACTTAGACACATTAGCTACTTACAAAAAACGAGAAATTAACTTGGCACTGATATTAAACAAGCACATTTCGCGTACTACGAACATTTGTTTGCTGGTATATCGAATGACTCCAAAAAAGTCTGGAAAAAGGTCAATGACCTTATGTGCAAAGATGATTAATCAGTTATATCGGAGCTCGTGATAGACGGTGAACCATGCTCAGGTGCGCCACTTGCAAATAGGTTCAATGAACACTTCCTTAGAATTGGCGATTGTGGGACCACTGTCTAGGAGATAAGCAATCATACTTATGTAACTAGCAACATTTCGTCCTCTGTTTTCATCTTTCTCACATCCGAATCTGAAATGTAAAAACTGTTGCAAAAATTAAAAAATAATTATGCATGTGGCATAGATGACTTAAAAACCCCAGCCTAATAAAGCAGTTGCACATAGCATAAGTAAACCGCTTTCACGTACTGCTAACACAATTCATAGTTCAGGTTTTTTCCAATGAGCTAAAGATTGCGAAAGTATCTGTCATCTTTAAAGGCGGTAATAAAAATGACCTTAATAACTATAGGCCTATCTCAGTATTACATATATTCTCTACAGTTTTTGAGCAAGTTATCAACCTACGGCTTTCAACTTGCTTATTGCAAGAAAATGTGATAATACAACAGTATATGCTTTCAAAAGAAAAAAATCTATTGAAACGCGCTACTGGATATTAAAGAAAAATACTTGACAATTTTGAACATAAATTACTTACCATAGGGATTTTTCTCGACTTCAAGAAAGCGTTCGCTTCGGTTAAGCACCATATTTTATTACGGAAACTCCCTTCATATGGAATTAGAGGAAAGGCTCTAGAACCTATAAAAAGTTATCTCAGTAATCGGCAACAGTACACCAGTCTTGGCGACACTAAATCTAACGTAGGTAATATCACTTGTGGCGTTCCACAAGGATCAATGCTGAGGCCTTTGCTTTTCTTGATTCATATCAATGATCTACCTTACATACCGCTAACACCCAATGCTGTTCTCTACGCGGACGACACCAATATATTCTTCGCCGGTGATTCCCTCAATCACCTTGAACAACAAGCAAACATATGGCTGACACATCTTTCTGACTGGCTTAAGTGCAATAGGTTAGAACTAAATACCAAAAAAAACAAAATATGTTTTATTCCGCCCACGCAATAAGGCTATCGCAAGCGAGCCTACAATAACATTTGAAGGACAGAAATTGAACGTGTCACGGCGCATAAATTTCTTGGGATACTTTTTCAAGAACACTTAGTCTGCTCCTTACACACCAACCACGTTCGTACCAAGATATCCAGATCCACGGGTATAATCTGCAAATTGTGACCGATCCTTCCCTTGTGGTTAAAAAACAAATATATTACTACATTGTTCTCTCGCATCTCCATTATTGCCTTCTTGTATGGAGGAATACGACTAAAGCAAACACTGATAAGATTCACATGTTGCAAAAAAGAGCAATACGACTAATATCAGGGGTTTCATTCAGGCATCATACCGCGCCTGTCTTTAAGGAACTTAAAATACTTACGGTAACCAACGTCATGAAACAAAAATTGGCAATGCTTATTTATAAACAGGTGCGAACTGATCGGTCAGGGTTTTATCAGATGCACCTTCCGAGAGATCACAGTCACAACCTACGGCATAGGGTGTATACATATGAGAAACCACGTACGAATTACGGCGCACAAAAACTATTGTATCAAATTTCGCATTTCCTGAACGAACAACCGATTGTAGATTCTCTAATTGACAATACAGTCTCATATGGCATTTTTAAATAAGATACAGGAGCACTTCCAATCTACACAAACATAATCACCGTCGTCATCTTTGTTTCACACTCCCTGAAGTATTTTCTTTGTGTAAATCGCATTAATGTTTGGTTATGTTATCTAAACTGTGTTTAATTTATTGTCACACATATTCTTTAGGATGTTGTTGCCTTTTTATTTTTGATTTTTGAAACCTTGTGTACTGAAATTTCAAGTTTCTTCAAGTATTTTACACTGTCTTACATTAGCGTTTCTTTATGTCCTCTACAGATGGTTTCATTTGTCAGACACAGATATGCTTTATTGATTTCATTGCCTGGGCAAATTTTCGCTCATTTATGTTTTTCTGTACACACATGTTTTGCGTGTAGAAACTCATTTATGCTTACTTTCTTATTGACTATTTACTTTACACTTAGCACTGTTTCATTTCGGTGGGTTTTGGGTTTACAGGGGCAGGCGCTTTGTTAGGCTTTTATGCCTTTTCGTCGGTCTCCTAGGCAAATTGTACCTTTCATTTTTTTGCTTTTGCCTGAAATAAACTTCAACTTCAATAGGTGCAGCTTCTTCTGGCTCTAGCTTTACCGCCCTTCGCGCCGTTATGTCGCTCCTTGTGACCTGTGTCAGTGCGAAAAGACGCCCGCCTTGCCTTCTCCTGGTTTGATAAAGCCGACTGACATCCCTACAGAGTCATTCATCCGAGTGGGCGTCAACCTCTTTAGGACTTTCCCAACTCCCATTAAAGCAAAAAAGTAGATTGCCGTGGCAACAGTTTATGAAACAATATTGCCACACGCGCTTTTGTTATTTTTATGTACCTAGTATATTGTACGCGTAGCCATTGCTTTGCGCAAGCCGTGCCCTAATATCTGCGAAGCTTCCAGATTATGTTAGAATATTCTTATAGGCTTGAGAGAAAAACAGGAACAGCTGACATTATTCTGCATCTAGCGCGGTCACCAGCGTTAAGGCTCGAAATGTTCGATGCCGTATGTATAACTGTCGACGCGCCTTGCTGCAGATCAGTTTTTGAAGGCCGACGCTCTGTTCGCCGCTATCAGTGCACACTGTGTATTGCTGTAGTTTCACTTCCCGCTTCCCGGCCACAAGTTCGGCCAAATAAAGAGCTTCATCTTGCAGACGCCAACTGCTGCCTTGGTCGACGTCACGAACCCGTGACATCTGGCGGAGGTGCTGTTCGTTCATGTTCCAGCCGCCCCTGTCAAGCCGCGAACCCAGTCCAAGTCGCAAAAAAGACATCGACGCCAACCCAAAGCAGACAGCCAGCCACAGAGAACGACGTCTACCACCAGAGCATGGTCTTCTACCCGATAAGACCTGGAAGACAAAGGCCATGACCACGACGGTCGGCAAGAATGACAGCCCCTGTTCCACCGCCCGCGACAGCCGGGCTACAACAACGCAGGGAGCCGCCAACCTTGCGCGGATCATCGTCTGAAGACCCGGAAAGGTGGGCCGAAGCGTACGACCACGTCGCCGTCTTCAGTACCTGGACGAGTGATGACAAGCTACGGCACGTCTACTTCGCCCCGGAAGACGCCCCGCTCAGACCTGGATAGAGAACCAAGAGTAAAACCTGACAACGTGGGACATTTTTCGCACCATGCTCCTAGCCGCATTCACAAGCGTCGTCCGCAAGGAGCGGCCAAGGCTCTGCTCGAAACCCGTGTCCAACTGCCAAATGAAAACGTGGCGCTCTTGATGGAAGAAATGACCAGTCTGTTTCATGATAAACAGGGGAGCGCGATACTACGGCACACAAAGAGAAAGAAGCACACGGGACGTCGCGCTCTTTGTGTCCCGTAGTATCGCGCCCCTCCGTTTATGATGAACAACAACAATTCGCCCAACTTTTTACTTTCCTAACTCTCTTTCGCCACGCAGACCCTGTTATGCCTGAAGAGAAGAAAGTTCGCCTTCTCATGCGAGGAGCTAAGCAGGAACTCTTCGCGGGACTCATGCGGAACCCACCGAACAGTTTTGAAGAATTTGTCTCGGAAGCGACGACTATTGAGAAGACACTGGATGTGCCGAACCGACAATACAGTCGTTGTTCCACGCCACACTTGAGCGAAATCCAAGGGATCTGCTCCAATGACCTGCGTGAGACGATTAGAGCGATCGTGCAGGACGAGCTGCGAAAATACCTGCCTTCATCGCAGCCTCAATTGGATTCCATTACTGACGTCGTGCGCCAGGAGATCCAGCAGTCGCTTGGCATCCCTGAACCAGCGCAGCCGCAGCTGCAAGTTATGAGCTACTCGACTGCACTCTGCCGTCCCGTTCCTCCTCCGCGACAACGTCAAGACACCGCATCGCCGCAGTTCCGTCGCCAGGCACCACCGCCATCACCACCGACGCCCTACCATCCTCCTGTCGGCTTCTACGCGCCAAGGAAAACCAACGTTTGGCGCTCCCCTGACAACCGCCCTCTCTACTACCACTGTGGTGAGGCGCCCACACCTACCACCGCTGCCAGTACCGACAGATGGGGCTGTCAACGTGCCGCGTCCACAGCGGGGTGAACGACCACAGGACATCGCTGACTTTCTCCCGGGAGCGCATTCAACACCCCGACGACCTTCCCGATCACCATCGCCAGGCCGCTACGTCTCTCCCCAGCGCCGACCATATATACAGTGAAACCTCGGCGATACGGACCTCACGGGACTACCAAAAATATTCGTATCATCTGAGATTCGTATCACCAGAAATCATGGAAAATTAACATGCGACAAAAGAAAGCTGGCGTACATTTTCATTTATTGTTCGTCAAGGCCACGGCAACGTCAGGAAAAATGCTGAATTATTGTCAATTAAGCTTTTAGATGTCGGCAATCATACCAGCACTCGTAAACATACGGCCTGTACGCGCGCATTTAATTAGTGAACCGGTGCGTTGTGACCCACGACACTCAGGGGCCGTGACGCGTCTCTGAAGGTTATTCTGACCCTAAGAAATGTGTTTTTCTTACACCGTGATTCTGATGATTTGGCGGTGCGGCACGCATGCCCACGCTTGCGTTCCCGCGCTCGCACGTACTGGCGCGTCTTCCACGACAGCGCGGACAGCACCTCTTCGTACCTGGGTGGTAGCGAACGTTCGTATCAAACGTCGCTAGGTGAAAATCAGTTCGCAACAACCGTACTCCATTACATTGCAGGCCAATGGGCCTTGGCCGGGACCAACGAAAAATTCGTATCACCCCGAAATTCGTATGAGCTGCGATCGTACCACCGAGGTTTCACTGTATATCGTGATAGGAGAGGAGAGGGAAATAACGACGTGACGTCACACAGTGCGAATTACGTAACTAGTGGATCCATAAAGCTTGCAGCCCATTACAAGGGACTCAGCCATAAATCTTCATCGTCATCAGCCGCCGCATCAACAAGTGCACGTAACGCCTTACAGATGTGTAGCGGGTACCTCGGTTGTCCGCAAAATGATGAATAGTGGCGTAGCCGATGCTTCCCTACTTCACAAAAATTATGATTTATGGCGTAGTGGGGGCCTGGCAAGTGTACTTGTATTGGTAGCTCCAATAGAGCTTACAACGGGCTCTAGAAATGCCGCTCTTCTAGCTTTCGCTGTGACTGTGCGGCGATTTGCGCCTAGGCCTGGCATTTTTTGGTCTAATTTAGATGGTTTCCTTATAGGTTCTTTTAGTAAAGTTAGTAGATTGTGCATGATTATTTGCGCGTTGCTATTTTTCTGTTTTCAACCAATGTGAGTTTTACTGAAGCATTTATTTCAATTTTACACAGGTACAAGTAGTATGCAATGATGGACGTGGTCACCCTGTAGACGATGGAGTAGGCTGCTCGGTAAGTTCAACATCTTGTCACAGTGGAGAAATACACGAGCCACCAGCACTTGTCAGCAAGCACGCAATTTTGTTTGTTTTTACCATCCACGTGTGTCTCATGACAGTAGTTTTTATCCCACCGTAGACGTAGCATTTGCCTCCCTTGCATAAACGCCATGTGTTGGGACTAGCAACTTGCGCTCTTGAGTTTTTTATGCACACTACAACACACATGTATGAGGCTACTTGGACGTGCGAAACTTCACGCGAATAACATTCATCGTGCGCATCTGAAACTAGCTTCCAGTTCACGTTCTTTAGGTGCAAACGCAGCCTTATTAGGTAACTTAGCATACACGATGCAAGTGTAGTGCAGTAAATAGCAACGCACCCTTAAAAGGAAAGCACACAGAGTGTCTAAAGGCTTTAAAATTCGTACCGTGTCGTCGTCTTGAGACATTGCCATCCAGCCTGTCTCCATCCAGCCTGTCTCCATAATTCATGTGAAGCGTGAAAAGGCTTACGTCGGCAATCAGTGTCTGCGTTATTGCCTCTGAGAAGGAGGAGGTTTCACTCCATACTGGCGCAGCTGTTACAACGATAAAGCTAAAAAATGTGTTTCAGAAGTTCCTAATAAATGCAAAATTCTTTTCTTGCATGAGGTTGTAACAAAGACCTTGCAAATGGGCAAACACTTAAGACTCTAAAATACATTGTTGGTAAAAGGACCGGTTCGTGGGTTTTATAGCGGGAATGCAAAAAAAACTGACGCCCCTTTCAGAGTTGTTATCTGCAAAAAGAGACGTCACAGGTACAGGTTGCGATTTATCTCATAGACATGTTTAGACTGTCTAAAATGTATGGTTCATTTCTTTTGAAAATGATAGTCAGGTTTTCCATGATGTAGGTGCCCATGCCAATAAGGCGTTAGCTTCATTCGTTCGTTTGTATGAAGTGATCCTACAGTGGTTGTGCGCGATGGCAGTGATGTGCCGAAAGTGAACAGTGCGGAGAAGTCACCCAAGCATTGAGAGCGAATGGACGAAGAAGCCACTTCAGTGGAATCTCATGCGCTGCCTGGAAAAATACCACTGCGTAGTAGGTGCCACTCATCCCAGGAGCATCACCATCCTCATCGGAAACGCAGAGAAGAAAGCAGCCAATAAGAACGCTAAACGGAGACTGGCGGTACAAAAAGAAATGAACAGATAAAAAACGACGACCTCGGAACGGTGAGGTGAGCAACGCGAGATGTGTGCGCCCGCCGGTATAGAGAACCAGCTGTCCAGCTACATATGATCCCGTGCTCATCGATTCCTACCAGAAGAGGCTGGACTGCTTGCCCTGGAGACAGTTTGCAGTGGAAGGCCCCGACGAACGCCTACCTGGAGTTCACTACGTAGAGGAGCGACGTCACAGCACTACCATCTACGTAGGGCCATTTTCTCATGTACGTCATCCCCTCATTCTCTAAAGCACGCCCACGAGAGGAAGGGCAAGCAGCGTTCACCTTGAAATTTGACCCATTTCCGCGGCGCGTAGCGTTGCAAATTTTGACAGACGTGATCGTGAACGCCCAGTGTATGCATTGCACTCGTTAGCTCAAATATGTCAAACCTGGTGAGGGGCCCTTTAAGGAGAGAAACGGCACGGTGTGCACTCGCGAGTAATAGGGTAACTTACGCCTGTGCTCATGCATACGCTACCACACTGCGCTTCAGCAGCACGGGAGGCAGAGGCTCGTAGCACGAGCCGCGAACGCGCGCAAGCGTTCCATGTACCGCTGGCCTCTGTCTCGCCCCACAAAGGCACGACGTTCGCCCGTCGCATTGTTGCCTTTTGCAGAGCTTATTGCAGCAGTTTTATTCGTCGGTGCTGTCGCACTCGAAGCATTCGGCAGCGGAACACCGTTGGTGCATGTGGAAGCTGCACTACTCCGACAGCGAGCCGTGACATGCTAACAGGAAGCGAAAGACAAAGTACGTAACTGCATCTAGGCGACTCCCCGATGCCAGCGCGCTGAATGCTTCTCGCTGGTATCGAGGTGCTTTAATCATGACCTCCGAGATTGCGTACAGTCTCGGAGGCCAAGTTATAACAGCGTCGTCGCCGAATCGCTCCCTCTCGGCACTAGTAAGTGTCATGGCGCATTACTTCACTCACCGCTGAAAGACGGCAGCACCACTCCGCCCCGGCTAGTCCCGGCAACAGAGAGGGCCTTGCGAGAGGAAATGTGTAAGAGATATAATGCGAGTTCGTGGAGTGTCGTGTATGTGCCTCCGTGGTTTAGTCGGTAGCGCGCCGGGTAGTTATCTTTGCGGTCCGACAGGTCGTAGGTTTGATTCCCGGCGGCGGAACTTTTTCTTGTAGTTTTTTTTTTTTCTTTCTCATCTGTTAGCGTGCATTTTATCGACGTCATATCCATGACGAAAATGCGTCACTGAAGTCTTGCTGGGCCCTGGCATGAAACACTTGCGTGTTAAAAGCGGGAATTTATGGTATTAGAAGCGCAGCACACTCTTCGTACTCGTCGGATTCACAACACCGAACTCCGACCGCGAAGTGTGCAAATAGAATGCTCAGATGAAAAACAGGATAATTGAGACATGCCCCGGGGAAGCATTTCGGGGCGTTTTCTTTTTATAATCTTCATTGGCGAGATGGCCGATAGTGATAACAATGCTAAATTGGTAATCTATACAGATGACATCAGCTTATATTTTGTATGATTTGAATACAGACTTACTAACAGGAGCTAATGAGGCCTTCATACGTAGAATTTTTGTGAAACGAGACCACTTAAAGTAACCACAGTGAAGCTAAGGCAGCATTTTTTCGCCCTGAATTGACTTGTTCAGCGCAAAATACAACTCGGACGGCAACGAGGTACACATATATATGGACAGCGCAGATTATTACGTGAGGGTTTATTGCACACGATTTAAACGGGAACGCTTTCGCTTTTACGTTGTGTAGCATATCATTTTGCCATGCGACAATAGTTTTGTCGGATGGTCGGGAAAGTGAATCAATGTGACTTAACTAGAGCACCAGAGAAAACTTGAAGGGCACTTGAGCTTCGCCGATAGCGTAATGGGATCCAGTTCGCATCGTTTTCTCAATCGCTAGCCTAGTTTCGGTGCATGTCTCAACCGTGCCGCAAGCAAACGAACGTCTCTGCGCCTGACATTGGCCGTTTCAAACTATCCTAGAATGCCTACTGCAAGTACAGTTTCGCAGTGCCCACTACGCCATAATTCTTCTTTTTTATGAATCAGCGAAGGGCCCATTGCGCGTCCGTAAAACAACATGCAACCTGCGCAGCTGCTCAATTGGTTGATGCTTTTGCTGATGATAACGAAGATTAAACGTGTCTCAGCGCTTTCCAATCGATGGGTCTTGCAAACACCCACTCGTTGAGGTATTCAAATGTTTTGACGCCTGGC
Organism: Rhipicephalus sanguineus; assembly: GCF_013339695.2. Lineage (NCBI taxonomy): Eukaryota > Metazoa > Arthropoda > Arachnida > Ixodida > Ixodidae > Rhipicephalus > Rhipicephalus sanguineus. Next base: position 88,937,014 of record NC_051179.1, read on the forward strand.
GCGTTTGTACGCTTCTTCCACGCAATATTACATGCGTTAAAAGACTCCTCTTACTACATGACATTCATATATATTTTTTTTCAAAGCAGTTTCAAGCAGTGGCGTGGCTCTGTGGTAGAACACCTGCCTGCCACACAGAAGACCTAAGTTCGATTTTCACTTGAACCGAAGATTTTGTTATTTATTTTATTTGCATCGTTCTCGATTTTTCGGTCACGAAAAACGCTGATTTGTCGCTCACAACCAAGGACGCCGACACCCACGCCGACATCAGAATTTCTGCGATACGAGCTCTTTACGGCTATCTCGTTAAAATTCGCAAATAACCACCGATAATCAAACCTGGTAGCACATTGATCGAAGCATCGGTGTAAGCCACTGTTTCATGAGATGGCGTTGTTAGACATAAACAATAAAATCATCCTAGAAACCTATCACATTAACAAAAACAGTACGAAGTGCATCAGTCTGCACACTTTTCTGCTTAAGCGACAATGAGATACAAGTGGTAAACGTATTGGACCTTTTGTCTTCTCTCTTTTTGCTTTTTAATCAATATACCTTGCGCGTGCATACACACGTTCGCGTTTATAACGTATGCAATAAGCTCAATTGATAGTGAGCGCTGTCCATGTGCGCTTCTTTGACGTCGGAGTTGTATTTTGTGCTGCAGAAGTCAGCTCTGTGGCAAAAATCAACTAGCCAAGCTGTCAGTTCAGGTATGGTTTCGACCGCGGAAAACCCATTGCACCTGCAAACATACACTCAGTGTTCAATGTTGCAAGTACGATTAGTATAAAGAATGTACTACGCCTCTGATACCCCAAAATCTCATTTTTAAAAAGAAAACTTGTGCTTAGCAACTTAACAATAGTAGTACTATAATTATAGTGATAATAATTATTACAAAGCGCTAGATACACTATCCCGACAGAATGCGAACAAGGCATTATATAAATCGCGCATGCCTGAATGAACGCAAGTAAGACAGTGCGGTACTAATTACGGATAAAAAAGGTGCAGTCATTGTTCCGTATAATAAAAACGCAATTATTAGTGAACAGCTTTTAGGCATTCAAGGAAGTCGTTGAATGACACTGAACTGTACTACTGGGAAGGCCGCTATTGACATATCTATATTCATGCACAAAGTTATGTGGTTTATTATATCAAAGTGTTGCTTTTATATACTACGTTAGGCTGGGCTATTGGGCTTCGAGGTAAAAGGCGCGAAGACGACGACGGACAAAACACACACATACACACACACACACACACACAAACACACACACACACACACACACACACACATACACACACACAAAAAAAAACTGTGGGAATCGAGTGCGCCCTACCCTTTGGCGCCTCGTTCTCCAACTAGCGCGTGTGCTGGCCCCGCGCGGCTCGAACGCCGGGAACCGCCGTTAATCGGCGACATGACTACCGTGGCTACGCCTCCAGGCCTTTTTGCTTGGTGCGAGCCATGCGTTGGTCTTCCCCGCACGAGCCACGCGTCCGAACTTGCCTGAGCGTGCTCGCGCCACCACGTGACCACGCTAGCCTACGTCACTGCACAACGCCTGTCCTGATTGGCCGCCAGAGACAACCCCCTTCCCCCTTGAGCTCGCTTGCGTCTGGCGCTGGCTTGCCCGCGTCAAATTTTCTCAGGCCAGCCAGGGTTGCCAGGTTTGGCTACTTTGCGCCAAGTTGGCTACTTTTTTAGGCCGGTGGCGGCAGAAAAAGTGTGTTGGCTACTTGGCTACTTTTTGGCTAGTTTCTTGTTGCCTTAATTTGAACCAAATTATCAATAGCTTGTGACGTCGCAACCGCTGGCGTACGAGTATGCGGTTCAAAACATGGTTATTGGTTATCAAGGCGTGTTAAGCTCCCGAAATTAAATTTGGCGCTCGTATTATACAACAGAAAAGTCTTATGCATAAGTGGCTGGGACTTGGGAGAAAACTGTTGCATGGCGTCTCATTTCGCAGACCACCTATTGCTGAACGCGACTTTAAACTAATTGAAAGTGAACAGGACAATCGAAAGCGCTCCGCATCCAAGATGCTATGCACTTGTCGACATTAGAAATCGGATATCTGACGAACTGCTTGTGTCGTTTCCAAGAATTAGGGGCGGACTGCGACTCGAGAATATTAATTACTCGAACTTCGTCATCACGCGAGAAACGATTGCCGAAGTGAGTACAATTTATGCTTCAATCACGGAAACTGACTTTGTGCACACTTATGCAGCACTAATTTTTATTGTCGGTGGTACTTGTAGCCCTTTCAAGAAAAGTCACGCAAGGCGCGCGAACAGGACGTCATTTCTGCAACAGCGTAAGAAACTTCATCATCCGGCACGAAATGATTGCTAAAGTGAACAATTTATGCTTTATTCTCAGAAATTATGATTTTGAAAGGTTTCTGGTGTACTTCTTTACGTTTCCACCGAAAGGCTACTGGATTTAGTCATTTGAATAACAAGGTCGCAGTCGTTTTCACGCACGTGTGGCTACTTTTGGCTACTTTTAGTGCCCTTGGCTCAAGTTGGCTACTTTCTGGCTAGTTTTTCCGATTTATTTGCTATTTTTTGTCTTTTCGACCTGGCAACCCTGAGGCCAGCACGAGAGGTTGACGCGCTGCTCTAGCAGGCGGCTTCTCGTTCATGTGCTCGACTGCTGCCCTTTGCGTGATAGTCGTAGCGCGCTGGCAAGCGTACCCGAGCGGTCTTGCGGAGTTCCCCTTACGGCCTGCAAGCCCGTTACTGCCGTACTGTGCTGCATCTTGGGTTAATGAACTCGTGTTGTTTGTTGGCATCCTGCCTGGAGTGCCTTTTCTGCGCTGTGCTGAAGAGTCGACGAACCCGGCCGTATGTGTTCGCGGCGGCAGTGGAGAACGTCGCGTCCCTTCCCGGTCGCCTCGTAGGGTAAGCTTTGTTCTAAACCAATCTCCACAAAACACAAGGGTCGCCACTTCCAAAAACGTTTATTAGGGGAAAAACATTCGTGCTATTTATAAAGACAGCATCATCACATGTCATCGCTGCGCAGTCGCATTCGGAAAAAGCAGGGATGGCCGGCAAAATGCAATACCGCTGCTTGCAACGCCAGCTAGAGAAAGAAAACAAAACAAAAGAAAAAATTGGCCGCGTATCTGCGTGCTTCGCTGTAAATGTCGTCGAAAGACGATAGTCTTCTGCCGGCCGTACCACGTGAGTGCTGGTCTCATCCGCGGTAACCCGTGATGCTGTTCCCAGGGCCACTGGCAGGTGGCAGCGCCATATCATCGGCAGCAGAGTTGCTGTATATGCTACCTTTTGGTAGCAGAGTTGCGCATAGGTCTGTCTAACAACCACAGCCGTGGGGTGAAGTCGCAATCCGTTATTGCAGGCGACATGCCTACCGTGTCGCCGATTAACATGTCTGGCGTGTCGAAGACCAGTGATAAGCATTGACGATAAATGACTAGCTTTAATTCAGTTCTCTGCCGCGGCGGTGTCGAGAAATACAAAAAAATCACAGCATATCCATGGAGTGAATGATGATGAGTGGGCGAAGCTGCGGAGGTTCATCAATAAACCGTGAATCTTCCGTGAATTCTGCCCAGTACATCATCACCGACGTGAGATTGGGCGCGTTTATACTAAAGGTTCGATGAGTTATGCCGACTTCCAGCTCACTTTAATTTTACATGTACGCTGTGAATTTTCATTGCTTAGAAACCATTGCTTTAGAAAACATCTGGCGTCTTTCGTTAAGCAGCTGGCGTCTTTTCGTTTTGCTTTAAAAACATCTGGCGTTCTTTCGTTTTGCTTTTAGAAAACACCTGGCTTCTTTCGTTGGTTTATTTCATCAATCAACGGCGTTTTGAACGAAATTTTTATTGTTTAATCACGCACAGGAGAAATCTCACCAGGCACTACCTTGGAGGTAAACAATGGCTGCTAATGGGAATGAGAGACAGAAGAAGTCGGCTTTTAGCTAACACTTACACTTCTACTTCTACTAACGTTTCCTACTGGAACATTCCAATGGCTGCTAATGTGGAATGAGAGACAGAAGAATTCGGCTTTTAGTTAACGCGCACGCTGCGAATTTTTATTGTTCAACAACGCACAGGAAAAATCTCCCACCGGCACCACCTTGGAGGTCAAGATCTGGTACAAGCGTTACGACTGGTGATGCACTACTACGACCACAAGGGACGAACGGGTGCCGCCTTAAGGAGCTTCGCCCCTAAAAGTGGCCCGAGCGTCAGCTTCTCCACAATGCATGAATGCTAGCGGCGTTTGGAAGACACATGCGCAACTCTGCTACCTAAAGGTAGCATATACAGTGACTTTAGTCGGCAGATAGCTTTTAGGGGCGAAGCTCCTTAAGGCGGCACCCGTTCGTCCCTCGTAGTCGTCGTCGTCGTAGTAGTAGTAGTAGTAGTCGTAGTCCGTAACAAGTCTTACGCTTTGACCTCCAAGGTGGTGCCGGTGGGAGATTTTTCCTGTGCGTTGTTGAACAATAAAAAATTCGCAGCGTGCGCGTTAACTAAAAGCCGAATTCTTCTGTCTCTCATTCCCCATTAGCAGCCATTGGCATGTTCCAGTAGGAAACGTTAGTAGAAGTAGAAGTGTAAGTGTTAGCTAAAAGCCGACTACTTCTCTCTCGTTCCCATTAGCAGCCATTGTTTACCTCCAAGGTAGTGCCTGGTGAGATTTCTCCTGTGCGTGATTAAACAATAAAAATTTTGTTCAAAACGCCATTGATTGATGAAATAAACCAACGAAAGACGCCAGATGTTTTGTAAAAGCAAAACGAAAGAACGCCAGATGTTTCTAAAGCACAACGAAAAGACGCCAGCTGCTTAACGAAAGACGCCAGATTTTTCTAAAGCAATGGTTTTCTAAACAATGAAAATTCACAGCGTACATGTAAAATTAAAGTGAGCTGCAAGTCGTCATAACTCATCGAACCTTTAGTATAAACGCGCCCGATCTCACGTCGGTGATGATGTACTAGGCAGAATTCACGGAAGATTCACGGTTTACCGATGAACCTCCGCAGCTTCGCCCACTCATCATCATTCACTCCGTGGATATGCTGTGATTTTTTTTCGTACATAGCGTCCCATTTTCAGCGCAGCCAAAGAAACATTTCGGTCTTTACAATTACGTATCTATGTATTTTCTAGTAAAGGAACACACCACGTAATACTTACGTACTGATGTTGCACCTGAGATATGCGTAATATTTGCTTTTTGATCGACAACGTTCACAAGTATGAACGCAGCTACCAGTTCAAGATGGCTGGACGTTCAGCCAGCGCTTAAACTTTGGCCGGGTGGCCGAATCGTGTGACAGACAGGAAGACAGACCAAAATTTATGCGTTCAAGTATCCCGAGAAAGACTATGGTCTTTAAAAAGGAATGAACTCACGTCCGCAGCAATTTCTGAGCAAGTAGCCATCGCACTGGCACTTTTAGACCCCAATAGATCGAGGATCCGCAGCGATTCTAGGGCAGGCGTCCGAGCATTTGTCAAAGGAGTTATTTCCAGACAGGCTCTGGCAATTCTCAAGGGAACAGTAATCAAACCACACGCGATCATCTGGTTTCCTGCTCACATGGGAGAAATCAACGGTGCTCTCGCGAACCTCAACAAATCTGCCCACAATTCTGCACGAGGACTTACCAACCGTGCAGCCACAAGGCAAGAAGATGCTCAGGTTCCAGAATGCAGGGATCACCTCCTCTCTTACAACGAGCTAACCAAGCACTTCTACCTAGGACGCAGGGTCTTCCCCCCTCCGCACAATAACCTAAATCGAGCACAGGACATTACGCTAACGCACTTACAAACAAGAACCTATCTGAACCCGCTGTTAATTAACAGAATTTATCCGGAGTTCTCTACTCCTACAACATGCCACAAATGCCATGAAACCATAGATCTCACTCATATGCTCTGGCGTTGCTCCGCATTACGCAGAGACAAGGAAAACACTGAAGAGCGGCGCGACACAGCTCTGCGCAGTCCGATATTAGAGGGACAATTATGGGCCTCCAACGGGCCCGCGAAGCGGCCGAAAGGCTAGGTCTTTCGGTCCCAACGTGGGAGCGGTCCGCTTCGGGCTAGGAAATTAGCACGACCTAGTGGACCTCAATAAAGTTCTTTGATCCCTCCATCACGTCCGCAGCAACGTTGGCGCATGATTTTACCGATAAGCAGCGAGCAAGCTATCATTTGAAATGCAAGCTGTTTGTTGGAGTGATTCCCGCCGGCCACCGCTGCTTTGGAAAATGGAATGCTCTTGGCACTCGCTCTCGGTGTGCTCGGGAACAGCGCCGCGTGCAGCACTTCTGCCGCTCCCGCCACGAGTCACTTCTGGTCATCTTTTTCCGTTGAGACTACGTTTTTTATCGCTCACTATAGCAGCTTTTTTAAAGACGATAGTCTTTCTTGGGGAACTTAAACGCAGAAATTTTGGTCTCTCTTTCTGTCTGTCTGCCTTTCTGTTTGTCGGCACGTCACTCGATTCAGCCAACCGGCCAAAGTTGAACCACTTGCTTACCGCCCACCCATCTTGAACTGGTACGGCTGTTCATACTTGTGAACGTTGTCGATCAAAAAGTAAATATTACGCATATCTGAGGCGTACATCATTAGGTAAGTATTAGGTGGTGTGTTCCTTCAATAGAAAATACATAGATACGCAATTTTAAAGACCTTGATGGTATGCGTTTAACGTTGAGACAGTAACGCGTTTATTAAAAGATTGCCACAGCTGAAGCGATCAGCGGTCCAAGCCGAGCAAGCGCGAGCGCCAACAACAACCGTCTTCGTCTTCTTCTTTCGCAGGCGTTCTTGTCTGCGCCCTACCATGTTACAAATCACTCCCCCGCGGAAAAGGAGCCATCCTGGCGACCTAAGGAACAGGTACAACTGGTGGGTCATAATGCGGCTTCAGTCGATCGACGTGAACAGTCTCGCGGCCGCGACGACGGCGGTCCGGAGATGATTGAACAGGCTCAATCATATAATTAACTGGGGATGCTTGACGTAGGACGCGGTAGGGGCCTTCGTACTTAGGCAGTAGCTTTGTGGAAAGGCCAGGAGCGGAGGAGGGAACGCGAATCCACACCAACGGTCCAGGCGAATACGACTGAGGAGGCAGGTTTTCGTCGTGACGGTCCTTCTGGCCCTACTCGCCCTACAGTGTTACAACCCTAGTTTTCTTAAGGTGCGCTGAAATTGCGACTGCGCTGAAACTTGTCTTCCTCCGTGCCCTCTGCACAAGCTCATGTTGTGTTTCGGTTTCGGTTCAGTATTGCATTGTACGAATGACAGGAGGCACCGCTCTGGCATTCCTGTTTTACCCAGGCGACGTGTAAATAAGAGAGTTTGTGGAGAGTACTCGTTGAGTGCGGACGTTTCTTCTCCTTCGGCGCATCGCGCCAAACAGCGTGTTCGGGCTGGCCGGCGTCCCCACCGATCGCGTTAGGACTACCAGCCCGCAACACAGCACTCATGTTTCCCGACGTATTGCCAGACGGCGTCCATATCTCACGCAGCGCCTCTTCTATCGTCTTTAGACGACATTTGCAGCGAAGCACGCAGATACGCAGCCAATTTTTTTTCTTCTTTTAATTTCTGCCGCTGAACGAGCGGAGAGGCACGGCCTCTGTGGTCCGGCATGGGACTAGCCAACGCCTTGGTAGGGACCCATCTGGTCGGCCCCTGCATAGCTTCTCAGGACCTAAATAAAGTTGTCTGTCTGTCTGTCTGTCTGTCTGTCTGTCTGTCTGTCTGTCCGTATGCGATGCAGTGCTTACAACTTACCCCAAATGGGAAAGAACTGACGGTGTCCTCAGTACAGATGTGTGAAGTTTGGTCACGTACCAGCGCGGATGACTCAGCTGACAGCAAAGACAAGTGCAACGACAAGGACACTGTATAGACCAGAATTTTCAGCGCTCGCAGGCGGCCGCCATGTTTGGACGACGGAGGGGCCGCGGCGCGAGCATTTGCTTGGGGGCTGCTGAAACGTCTTGGCGCACAACACAGAGCACCACGTTTGCGGCTCTCAGTAGTGGGCTATGCCAGATTCACCAGCGCTGCAGCCGCTCAGTCATCTCTGAATGTCGGAACGTGCATCTTCTTACATGTGACTACATTTTCGAACGGTGGAATTGTGCCAGATAGCTTGTCAAACTTCGAGAGAAGATTCAGGAACACCGTCACGAAGGTTTGAGCAGTTGCAACACTGTGGTGTCGACCACTCTTTTAACACGAAAGTGTTTTACCTCGGAATCCACCACGACTTCAGTGACGTATTTCCGTAACGAAAATGACGTCGAAAAATGTACACGATCAGATGGCAAGGAGAAAAAGTTCCGTCAACGGGCATCGAACCCACGACCGCTCGGTCCGCAACAACAGATGCCAGGCGCGCTATCCACTGCGCCACAGGCCACAGGCTCTAAAGGCTTTACAAACGCGCCTTTTTATATCTACCACTCTCCCGGTCGGCGAGTTAGTGTTGCCCTCTGGAAGCGGCAAAGTAAAGTACATTCATCATTACTGTGGCCTCCGCGATTAGTACCTGCAACGCGTTACATGTTCACCCCATTCGGCGCGTTTTCAATGGAAGTGCAATTTTGTCAATGCCTTAACCCACCACGAGGTGGTGACTTTAACCCAAGCGTCGTAAACGCGTCGGCTTCGCTCATAGCATCACGCTAATCAAACCTAAAATAGCTCTGCGACGCGCGCCTGCCTCACCTGGCTGTAAAACCGCGTACCCCGCCTACGCGCTCGCCCCGACAAAAATTGCGGCCGGGCTACCGGGGCGGCACGACGCGCTTTGCGTTTCCCTCTGATGCGGCCATGGTGTTCAATCATATTTAGCATGCCGCGGGATTGCGACCAAGTTCTTCGTCCAATATGCGGCGCTCCTCTGGCTATCACACCTCGTTCTCTGATTACGCTTTCACCGTTAACTACTACAGCCACCACAATGGTTTGTTTAATCATTGAACATGGACGTTAGCCGTCGGGATAGAGATGTACCGCAAATCATCAAAGTGGGTGCATCGACGTTAAACGGTGCTATAGCTGCCAGACATCAATATACCTTGTGCGAACTCTCTTGTATCAATGTACATTAAAGATTCAGTTACTTCTATAAGGGCACGTTTTACTTTCGTGTTATTCCGATTCCTATGCCGGAGAGATCAACCATATTTTTTTTAACACGAAAGAGTTTTATTCCGGGGTCCACCAAGACTTTTATGACGCATTTCCGTCGCGAAGGACGTCAGCAAAATGAACGCTACCACATGGCAAAGGAAACGATAAGAAAAAGTTCCATTCACGGGAGTCGAACACATGACCTCTCGGTCCGCGACGATGGCTGGCGTGTGTTTAGCCCAGCGAGCTACCGCCAAACACATCACGGAGGCTTCATGAACGCGTCTTTTATCTTTCACACTTTCCTCTCACAGGCCAACAACAATCTTGAGGACGGTGAACATTACCCAGACACGATGATAGGCTTCCGTCGTAACCTATCCACCCAAGACGCCATGATACAGATTAAACACCAAATAGACAACCCTACAAGATCCACACGAGCCATACTCGGCCTGGATCTCAAAAAAGCATTTGACAATGCGGCACATGCAACAATTCTCAGTCACATATCGAGCTTAAACATGGGTGAGCGAGCTTACAATTATGTCAGGAACTTCCTAACAACAGGAAAACAAGAATCAGCTTAGGAGGCCTTACATCTCATCTTCAAGAACTGGGCTGCATAGGCACACCACAGGGCTCCGTAATATCACCAATGCTGTCTAATCTAATCATGATTGGGCTACCGAAGGAGTTAGATAAAATCCCAGGCATAAATCACTCTATATACGCGGATGACATCACAATATGGGTCAGTGATCGAAGCGACGGCTACATAGAACAGAGACTCCAGGAGGCAATAGGAACAGTTGAGCGATACCTGGAAGGTACAGGACTCAGATGTTCACCGGAGAAATCTGAACACTTCTCTACAGGCCAGTAATGAGAGGAAGACCACCCAAGTCACGGGAAAACAAGCGGCAATACGAGGAAATTAGGATTCATACACGGGAAGGTACAACCATACCGATAGTCCCAAAAATACGTGTACTCGGATTAGTCATCGAGGCTAACGGCACCAACGGCGAAACCATACGCAGGCTAAATGCCAAAGTCACGAATGCGATGAGACTCATTAGCAGGGTCACAAATAAACACCAAGGCATGAAAGAAGCCCACGTAATCCGTCTAATATAGACCTTCGTAATAAGCCACTTAACGTATGTAGGAGCATACCACAACTGGCAAAATGCAGAAACCAACAAAATAAATGCGCTCATCCGGAAGGCGTACAAACAAGCGATAGGAATACCAGAGTATGCGAGCACAGACCTACTTCTTCAGCTAGGAATACACAATACACTTGAAGTGCTCAGCGCATATCCCAGCTTGAACGGCTCACAACAACCAAAACGAAAGCAATATAATGACCAAATTAGGAACCATGTACCATGCACAACATAAGATCAAACATGACATCCCCAATACATTCAGAGCTAAGATCGTCGCTAACCCTATACCGAAAAACATGACCCCTATCACGAACGCGGCCCGCAGAAGACACAGAGCCAAAGTACTGCTCAAAGCCTACGGCACAAACAGTCAATCTCTTTTCGTAGATGCTAGCCCATACCCTGAACACAAGGCCCACACTGCTGTCGCGATTGACACGTCGGGCATGTGTGTTAATGCGTGCACTGTCACAACCAACAAGATAGAGAAGGCTGAGGAGGTAGCCATAGCCATGGCTATCACCTCCAACAAACATAAATTCATACTGAGTGACTCGCAAGTACCTATCCGAAATTTCACGCAAGGACGTATTTCACAACAAGCCCTCAGAATCCTCATTAATAGCCAAGAACTAAAGAAAGTAGATGAACCCAAATACGTAATATGGTTCCCGGCGCACACAGAGACTGATAGCTCCAATCCGAACGAGATGGCTCACGAGTTGTCGCGAGAATTAACCCGCCGCGCAACCCGAACGGACCTCTCGGTTAACATCCCTGGCGGCGCCGACGTACAACACAAAGACAGATTTACATGCTGCACAGAATACACACAACACTACAGAGAGACGAGGCGCGTCTTTCCCGCACCTCACCCGAGTCTAGACAGGAAACAGGCATCTGAATACCGACAGCTCCAAACAAACTCCTACCCAAACCCTGTGCACCTCCACAGGAGCTACCCACACCTATACCCGGACAACAAATGCAAACTATGCACAACAGAAAGGGCTTCGTATAAACATATACTGTGGGAATGCCCCAACCTATCACCAAAGTCTCCTGAGGCCCTCCGGGAGCGGTGGCGGCTAGTGCTGCTCAGCTCAGAGGTCGAAGACCAAAGATGGGCTATCCAGCAGGCCAGGGAGGCTGTAGGGAGACAAGGTCTCCAGGTGTCTACCTGTGCGGTCTAGCCCGGACTACAAACATGCCGGATCTTGTAATAAAGTTTATTCACTCACTCACTCCTCTCACAGTGCTCTTGGATGGATGGATGGATGGATGGATGGATGGATGGATGGATGGATGGATGGATGGATGGATGGATGGATGGATGGATGGATGCTATGAACGTCCTCTTTGTAACGGGCCGGTGACACGTGTGCCACCAGACTCGGAAAAAAAGACGCGCCGTTGCTACGACCGTCCCATTCGGCGCGTTTCCAATATAAGTTTAATTTTGTCAACGCGTTAACACACCGTCAGGTGGCGTCTTTAGCTTAAGCTCGCTCATAGCATCCATCTATAGTGTACTAGAATACTTTCCTAGTGACGCGTGCTGGAAGGCATATAATTTCTTACAATACTTATTAGAGGGAACTCTGGCGCTAGTGTCTATGGGGGCTGCAACGCATGGCGCTTCAGCCAGCATGGGAATGATGGGTAGCATACAGATTTGTCTAAACTTCGTTCTTTCGGCTCCGTTTGGCTCCGCGTCGCCTGCATCCGCTTTGTCGCAAAGTGAAGTTCAGCAAAAGCCAGCAGTTCTACTTCACTACTTTAACCCTTTTAGGCTCACCAATTTAAATCTGATCACGAAGTTCAGAACGATCTATTATTTTATCCGAAAGAGAATCAAAACACAGCAATAAACAAAGCCACAAGTCCGTTCGAAGCCCGCAAGTACGAAGACTAAACAAATCCGTGTACTCTCCATGCGTGTACTGCCCATCATTCCCATGGTGGCTGAACGACCGCAGCGCCAGAGTCCCCTCTAGTTAATTTTAGGAAACTCTAAGCTGGAAGGAGGGACAATAGGCCGGTTGAAGCAAACGCCAGTAGACGCCACTGGTGGCGTTTCTGCGCCTTTTTCTAGTCGCCGAGGCGGTTCCGGCCTGTTCATGCCCGATTCAGACGCGCTTTGCGGCTGCTGCCTCGCGTGTGTCCAACAAGGTGTACCCCGTGCGACGCTACTTTCAACATGGTAGTCCTTGTGAGAAACGGTGGGAAAGTGTTTTAGGGGCGAAGCTCCTTAAGGCGGCACCCGTTCGTCCCTCGTCGTGCTCGTAGTAGTGAGTAACAAGTCTTACCCTTTGACCTCCAAGGTGGTGCCGGTGGGAGATTTCTCCTGTGCGTTGTTGAACAATAAAAAATTCGCAGCGTGCGCGTTAACTAAAAGCCGAATTCTTCTGTCTCTGTAGAAGTGTAAGTGTTAGCTAAAAGCCGACTTCTTCTGTCTCTCATTCCCATTAGCAGCCATTGTTTACCTCCAAGGTAGTGCCTGGTGAGATTTCTCCTGTGCGTGATTAAACAATAAAAATTTTGTTCAAAACGCCGTTGATTGATAAAATAAACCAACGAAAGACGCCAGATGTTTTGTAAAAACAAAACGAAAGAACGCCAGATGTTTCTAAAGCAAAACGAAAAAGACGCCAGCTGCTTAACGAAAGACGCAAGGTGTTTTCTAAAGCAATGGTTTTCTAAACAATGAAAATTCACAGCGTACATGTAAAATTAAAGTGAGCTGCAAGTCGTCATAACTCATCGAACCTTTAGTATAAACGCGCCCGATCTCACGTCGGTGATGATGTACTGGGCAGAATTCACGGAAGATTCACGGTTTACCGATGAACCTCCGCAGCTTCGCCCACTCATCATCATTCACTCCGTGGATATGCTGTGATTTTTTTAAAGACGATAGTCATTCTTGGAGAACTTAAACCCAGAAATATTGGCCTGTCTATTTTTCTGTTTGTCTGTCTGTCACCTGATTCAGCCATCCGGCCAAAGTTGAACCACTTGCCGAAAGCCCAGCCGTCTTGAACTGGTCGCTAGGTTCATACTTGTGTACATTGTCGATCAAAAAGCAAATATTACGCATATCTGAGGAGCAACATCACTAGGTAACTATTGGGTGGTGTGTTCATTTAATAGAAAATACATAAAATACGTAATTCTAAAGGCCCTAGTTTCTTAAGCTGCGCTGAAAATGTGACGCTATGCACGCAGACGAAAGCCCTATGCCAGGGAGGAAGGAAAGAACTTTCCTTCCTCCATGCGCTCTGCACAAGCTCATGTTTCCCGACGTATTGCCAGATGATGTCCGTATCTCACGCAGCGCCTCCACTATCGTCTTTCGACGACATTTGCAGCGAAGCACGCAGATACGCGGCCAAGGTTTCCCTAGGACGCTTCCATGTAGGATGCCAAAAAGAAAAAGGTGGTCTCGTTGCACGCCGTGAAATGGGGTAGGGAAACGCCGGAATATTTTTGTTTAGCTGCGGTTCTTTAACCGACAATAATGTACGAAAACTTTACCTCTATCAACTTGCGTCTGTCGAGGCCGTTATTTATTGTACGCCTTCTGGTATGGCAACGCAACGCAGACGTTGCTTCGCACTTTTCTGTCGTTTGTGAGAAGCACGCGATTTAAACGTTGTGCTAGATAATGTGTCATACAAGAAAACAGGCACATATACGCTGGGTTTGCGCAATAGATGATAAAAAAATGTGTGAATAGATACTGCTGCAGCCTGCAGGCGATATCGCAAACACAGTGAATCCGCCAGTCTGCGGCATTTACGCTAGCAGACGACGTTGTCGATACTAGTGTTCTAATGTGGTTTTGATAAACTTTCTTTGCACTATACTATAGGAAACGCAATCTTTTCATACAGCAGTCAAAGAATCCGTTGCATAAGGAAAGCCTACAAACACGGACAACGTCAAACGCAGCGGCGGAGACAGCGGCTGGTCTACTAGAAAAAGGCGCAGTGGAGGCACCTGGTGGCGTCTACACAAACGGCATGCGCGCTCCTTCCTGTACGCGTCACTAGAAAATTATTCTAGTACTCTACACATCCATCCATATCGAAAAATAGCTCTCTGACCCTCACCTGGCTGTCGCACCGCGTTCCCCGCTCGCCCTCTGAGAAGTAACGGCCAGGCTCGAGGGAAGACACGACGCGCGTAGCGTTTCTCTTCGCATTTCACGACGCTTTGAAGGTATGCATATCGAGCTTCAGTGTTTATTATGTGCTTGTTGATGTCATCTTTGCGCGGGATTCACCATATCTTGTGTCCACGTATATGTTAAGAGCTTCAGCTACCTCAAGGGTTAAATCATTATCATGGGCGTTTGTCGTTGGTACGGATATGTGCCACTAGGCGTCAAGGCGAGTGCGATGCGTCCACATCAAGCGGTGCTACATCTGTTCAACGACTGTAGACATCGTACAAGCTCTCATATACCAATGCACTAATAAACAATAAACTACATTCTGTGACGACACGTTTCACTTTCGTGCTATACCCTATTCCTATGACGGAGGGATCAGCCATCTTTTTTTTTCTTTTAGAGCTGTATCATATCAAGAACCCCCTTAAATTTACGCACTGACCCATGTAAATGCCTAGATTTGATCTAATGCGCTGTACCTTTCTTCTTTTTCGGAAAGGCAGCAGCGACAAATAATTTCGAGCTACCGTCCGACTTCGTTCTGCACGATGGCTGTTTTGTATTCTCTCGCAAAATGCAACGGGATGAGTTTGATTAGGCTATTATACCAGTATTTACCGCAGAAAACTAGCTCAGAATACGTGCGGTTTCTAAGCGAGACTACTGCTAAAGTATGGCCTGGCATAGTGTCCAAACCTCTTGTAGCAAAGCTAGACGCAGCGCTCATGACGGCCCCGAACCTAAGTGTTGTAAAGAGCAGAGTCTGCAAAACACACCCCGTCGCACAGGTGCTTTGCATCACGATATAAACCGACGAAGGTTACGTTTGAGCCCGATATTGATTGAGTTCGACTCTAACCGAGCCGCGTACACGCGGTGATCTTTCTATCGCGACATGCCTCAGGCAGAATGTACTTAACTGCAATTGAAGGATCGCGCCTGCAATGACAAGATACCATGCCACACGGGCACTTTCGATCGCAATTGAGCAGGATCAAGATTTATCGCCTCGGCCTTCCTTTGCTGTCACAGTAAAAACTTCGTTGTTAGGGAAACACAGGTAGACATGCCTCGCGGCTGTGAAGTGCAAAATACATATGTCCTATGGACATGAATTGTAAAATCTGAAACAGTTCATTACATCGAGGTTTACCTATGCCTTTTTGAACAAATTTATAGCCAGAGTGGCCGCATTAAGCATTCAGGCAATATTGAGAAACATTTGATGGTAGTGCTTCGCAGTTTGAGAAAATATGTGGTGAGGTGAATGGAGACTGTCTTTCTCATTTCAAAATTCGTCGTTGCCGTTCTAATAATTCAGTTTATTTTTTCATCCAGCACGTGGTCGCGTTTTACCTCATGCACTTGAAGTCTAGCCGTTTGAATAGGCAGAAAATATAGCCTCCTGTGCAAGAGCAGCAGCTCACTTATTACTTATTGAAATCAAGGGCCTTGAATACGTCTAGAATACACGCTGCACAAACACAAGCCACTCTTGTTCCCGCAAACATCGCAAGTGTGCTGCATTAGCCACTTCCTTTTTCGCTGGTTCTTCGGGCACCCAACGACGGCACAGAGCGACCCGGACGAAATTTTATACATTGTACTACCATTCATAGTATGCGGCAAGCAAGCAGCTGAGAGCGCTACTTTCTAACAGCTCTGAAACCACTGGCACAAGCGAACGCGTGACGCAAGCACGGCATCACCTCCGGCCATCAGCAGCCCCCGCCGTCGTCTGTACTACCAGGCGGCGCCTGTTGTCGAGAGTAGCGGCTCGGTTAACACTCAATAAACTAAGTAGACCGGGCTAGTTGGTACAAGTGAAATGAAACGGGATCATATTGATTGCGTGAGCGCACCGTCTATCTCGCTTACACAGAAATAACTTCGTTTATTGGATGGTGCGTTAGGCCAGCAATGGATTAGTGATGACTGGCGTGACACGTGGGCTTCTTTGTTTTGTCTTTATTCTTTCACGTATATATGTTCGCTTTTCGAAATAAAAGCTTCGTTGCACTTAAGCGCTTGTGTAGTGGTCGTCTTCCTTGCTGTCCCTGTGTGTAGTTTTGCGCTTCCTACGAAGATGGCTGACACTCGTGCTACGAGGCTGACTGGTCTTATGCAGTGACGAGGATGCAGGCAAGGTTCGGCAAGCGGATTCTGAGGATGCCACGACAACTGCTGACACCAAGTTGATGCGGAGGCCCCAGTTGGTGACGTGGTGGACAAGCTGTGCCGGCGTGTGGTCGTGTACGCCGCGTCCGATCCGCCGCGGCCAAGGGTGATGGCTAGTGATGGCTACCGCATCCTCCTCCCCAGTTTCACCAGGAGGGGAGGGGACGGTATGGAAGCGGCCGGCTGCGAGCGTGCCGATAGTAGACGAAGAGAACGATGGACACTGGGCACGCTCGCACCTCGCGCTCAGCGGCCGCTGGCGGGCAGTTGCGGCCGAGGCTTGGACGAGTAAAGGCATGTCCCTCTGTGTCTCGGCCCCGTTTCGAAAGGATTCCGGACCAGCCGCCGTCCAGAACCCCACAACGTGTAATTCTCGTCGATTAACCTGCTACGGTGACTTACAGTGCACCGTGACAACTCCGTAGCGTGTTTCCACATATTTAGAAAGCAAAACCATTTTAGTGCGCAGAATACTTGAAGGAAAAATATAGGGCACACGCTTTAGTCACTAAATCGGCAGCCTAATCTTTAGTATAGGAATGTATGGCATGAGGGCACATTTTATTATTCTTTATTGTTTGGATCACCCTTTTTTCCGCGCTCGATCTGTCGTACACATAGCCCAGAGATGTGATCACCAAATATGGAAATTGGGCTGCCTATAAGAGACAGTCCTGCTCGAAAAAGGTTTTTTTCTGCAAACTGCTGACAACCATTGGATCCAAGGTTCGGCGTAGTGACGCGATTATTTTAAAGTTTTTGGCTGGCTTGACGAGTAATTGTGAATCGCTTTAGTAGACCTAGGATTTGTACCTACAGCAAAAGCGATTCAATGCAAACATTGTTTTAGGTATAACAACTGTAAACTGCATTTGTGCTGAACTATTTGTGAGGGAAGCCGGCTGGTGAGATTAAGCCTCATTGCAGTTCTTTCCAACAGCCACAGTATTACTGTCCACTTTAGGGGAAGCTTCATACTCGGGCAAGATAGCGAAGTTCTCGTCTACGTATCTGACGATTTGGACCACCATGCGTACGAGCGGCTCTTCCAGGTTTCCAGTATCCTTACTCCGCCAGGGAAACAGCAAGAGCTGTCGCCGCGGAAGAATCTTAATCTCGGGGCATCTAAACCCAGCAATATCGAACACAGAATGACTAGATTTGATTTCTCAATCTATTTATTGTTTCAATCTAATCATTGTTTGACCTGTTTATACTACACTGTTTTCATCCACAAGCACTTTCTTTTTCACTCACACCAAATGTAGCCGACAACAGCGGATATACTGTGACATGAGCTTTTAACACCATTGCACTGGAGACGGTTTCCATTTCAAATCAAGAATTAGTGTTCCTGTTTCTACCTAGAATGGTTGTTTCCTTATACAGTTATACAGCAGCCTCAACTCGGGCGTGTAGAGCAGAGCTCAGCTAGAAAAACACTATGGTGATGAAGGGTTCGTTGCAACTGCCTGGTAAAACACAGGAATGCAAATGTTTATAGCAGCAACAAGTTGTGCTTCCCGGCGTTGACTTGGAACATACATTGACTTGGAAGGAAAAAAGATGATGGCTTTCGCCTTCTAAACGACTGAGACTGATGCATCAGGGGCCCTGTGAGTTTTATTATTATCCTTGCCCGACATTCTGCTTGCATGGGGTCTCCTAGTGAAGGAGTTCCAGGCACCGGCGTGGCTCTGTGGTAGAACGTTCGACTGTCACGCACAAGGCCAGGGTTAAAATCCCGCTAGGTCACGATTTCTTTTCCCAAACTGCTTGATAGCGGTTACGGACATCGGTGGATGCAGTATTGAACAACTAGGTCGTCAAAATCGGCAGTTGTGGTCTCATAACAGCTTTCACTATAAAATGTTGCCGTCCATGTTATGTTCTAGTTAAGCTACGGTATTGAAGGCACATTTCTAGCAATGTTTTCGCAAGTTAATATGTGTAGCAAATGCATTGGAATGTCAACATCCTGTTTCTTTTTGATCACTTAGATCTTTTTTGCTATATTACAGGAGTATTTATGCAAACAATTTGATTGCGAGGTAACTTCTGACATGGACTCGGGAGGATGCCCACAATATATACATGATATGAATGTTAAGCATTATATCACGGCCGCCATATAAAAAAACAGGTGTGGCATGCTGCGTGGCGCCGAAACGGTGTTGGGGGCCTAGTTTTTCTTGCGCCCGCTTTGGTGCCACCGCTCCGGTACAGCCGTTCACGGAGAAGCGTTTCGACAGTCGCGTTTGTACGCACGACACTTCAATCAGGCCGTAGATAAGGCGTTTTATAGTTGAACATTACAGGTTGAATATTGAAGTCGTTATTGGAAGTGCCGATTAGCCCACATATGTGAACAGTTTGTCCCTAGGAGTACCAATGTTCTGTAGAGTCGGCCTGAATACTCTCCATGAATGCTGCCCGTTTGACTGACCTAAAATGAAAAGTGTCGCTCGATCACTGATCCCGTTAATGGGGAGGCAGTTGCCGGGAAGATTCCTAGGGCTGGCTCATCGGTCCGCCGAAACGCACGGCGAAAGCACACACAATTTGAATGTAGGTTCTTTTAGTGCGCCAACGAACGCCGGTTGTGGTGCAAAGACCGAATTAGAGCCAAGAGACAACACAAGCCAAATGTACTCTAAATTAGGGCAGTACAAGCATCACACAAACTTACACACTCGGCTGGGTATCAATTGCAACCCACAACATCATTTAGATGGTGCTTAAAACAATGAGAACAAACATACCGCGCTACAAATGTAATCTCATCCATTTGAAACTATCCAAGAACACCTAAAGGTCTTGAATATTCACCAAACGTGTGCAGCCCACAATTTTTCGAGCGATTCTCGAATATTTCACTTCCAGGAAACACTCAGACGAATTCCAGCTCTGATCACCGTCATTCAGCAACACTTTTCAAAACAGTGCTCCCACGGCGTCATCACTCGATTCATCAAGATCGACTGACCGCACTACACTACTCACTCGAACAACATAAACTCTTCGCCGACTTCACCATACTGTCCTACCCACCGTCGTCTCTCAGTTGGATCCTTCCGGGTTTCGCGAACATTTCAGGTAATTCTTCGGCGCGTAGCACGCAGCACAGCGACAGCTAGGGGAAAGGGATTCGTCTCGTCGGTTCGTCTGCGGAAACGGTCGCTTCCACTTTGATTTTTCGAATTCTCCCGACCTGCGCGGGCGTTAGGCTGGTTAGGCTGTCGCGACGGCGTCTTCGGTGTAGAGAGTAAGGGCACGCCTTGGCGCCTTTTGACGCTTGTTTTTTTTTTTTTCGTTGCACGCGCCCGTTGAGGGGAAACTGTCGGAGCAGTGACTTGATGCTGTCATCAGAATTCGGCGGCGCGCCCCTGTTTTAGCCCTCGTTTGTGACAAAAAGAAGTGCTTTATTACGAATATTACGCTTCCCGATACTAGATCGCACAGGAATACGTGGACCTTCACAGTGGCGTCTTTTCACGCGTTCGAGTTGCACAGCGGCACACAACAGCTTCGCGGCATGACACCTCTAGAAAAAAGAATCACGCCATATCCACGAAGTGAATGATGATGAGTGGGCGAAGCTCCGGAGGTAATCTGGTAAACCGTCAATCCCCGTAAACTTTGCCCACTCGATCATCATACAAAGACCTGAAACACAAACGCGGGGGTCCTCATATATGACTTTAAGCTCAAGGGAACGTTTGTTGTCGGCGTCGCCGTTTTGCCTTTCGAGGGCGAGAGCGCATTCACGATCGTTTTCATCCATGGCAGAAAGCGAATGTGTGGTCTGGAACACGCTTATACTTCATGGTCATCAGCGTCATCGTCATCGTTATCACGTGTAGTGGGTACATTCCACTATACTGGAACGCGCTTATTCTTCATGGTCATCAGCCATCATCGTCATGGAACGCGCTTATACTTCATGGTCATCAGCGTCGTCGTCATCGTTATCACGTGTAGTGGGTACATTCCACTATACTGGAACACGCTTATACTTCATGGTCATCAGTCGTCATCGTCATCACATGTAGTGGATACATCCCACAATGCGTGGCTACCTACTACTGCATACTACAAAGGAAGGACAGGCCCACATCCTCAGGAGCTTCGCCCCTAAACCATCTGCCACACACGCGCGCACCAAAAAACCGTACTCAGGTGCAGGAAACATGAGGCAAGCTGCCTACACACGCGGTCACACACAAGAAAGACACGAGAAAGCACAAGAAAAAGCACACGGACACGCATAAATCCTGAGGCGACCACACTGTAACACGAACCGGAGTCTGCTTTGTGTACGTGAGTAGTGACGCCCTCACCCAAAACAGCGGCCGCAGCTGTCAACTCAGCCGAGCCGCCCTCACCCATTGACGGCGACGCGACGCAACAGGCCGCACCTGTTTTTGATGTAATGGCCGTGATTATATTCATTGAACGTATTTTAAACAAACTTTAATGTGTATCCTATGCACGCACCTGAGCGCGCCATGGAGCACCTCCACATGTCATCATCTTACTTTTATTGTAACCAACCCATGATCACCTACATCACGAGTTTATGTGGGCTGACATGCTCCTTGCGTGTGCTCTCTCTCGTAGTTGTCACTGCACTGCTCACGTGCACACAGGGCCCAGCTCGCAGCGCGTGCGTATGCATTTTTTGTGTACTGTCGTCGCTATCTGTACTTACAAAAAATTGGGGGACCCTTAAGCTTCGCCTTTAAGAGTTGAACGCGATAGCGAAATCCGGCCCCTAGTACGCACTTCAACCACTAAGTGCATACTTATTAATGTGTATTGTTACACACACACACGCACACACGCGCGCGAATTTTACAGGCTTTCGATCTAAAGCAAGAGCCGCATGGCCTCCAAGATATACGCCACGCGCCGGCCCTCTCGGATGCCATGAAAAGTCGAGACATATTTCTCACAATGCCTCACAGATGGCAGCACATTATCTAGCGTTTGCTGCGTTTGCTTGATATGTTTTCCTCTAGATGGACATAGTTGTCCATTTTTAGAGCTGTTTGAAAGTTCGTGTGTGTATTTAGCGGCGATTGCTGCACCATCCCGGCGTTTTTCGACGTAGTTTGATGGCCTCGCGAATGCGCCTACCGTATGGGCTCGTTTTCGTCGTGACACCTGCCGAACAAAATGCGTCGAGACTCCTTTCACTACATGACATTTATGGAGAGTTTTTGTCCGAAGCAGCTGCAAGCAACATCGTGGCTTTGTGGTAAGACACCTGCTTGCCACGCGAACGGCCCGGGTTCGATCCTCATTGGGACCGAAGTTTTTATCGTTTATTTTATTCGCTACTTTCTCGATTTTTCGCTCACGGATGATTTTTCGCTCACAACCAACGGTGCCGACGCCGACAGCGGAATTTCTGCGACACGAGCTCTCTAACGCTACCGCGTTAAAATAACTAGCCTGGTCCAAAGGTATCTGAATCAGAAATTGAGACTGGACGCTACCTAAGCATCCCCAAGTCATAATTATAACCCTGGCGTGCAAGCGCAAGACACGTGTCTAGTCGTGATGAGTGGGCGATCAGCTACTAATTGCAACGTAAAAGGAAGTTGCAAAATTGCTGTGTCAGTGCTCTTTTAAAGAGGCCATTACGCCCAATTTTCGATCATAATCTGTGCTATGTGGCTTATTCTTGCGTGTTCACAGACAGGCTGGTAAAATTTTAGCCCATTTGGTCGCGCATTCAGTCTATAATTGAATATTTTTATAAACACGCGAGAGGACTGAGAGTGGAGCAACACTCGTGCTGTCGCAAGCCGTGACGTCACAAGCTCTTGCTTTGCGAGCGTCTGCATTCCGGCGGACGATTCTGTTTAGTGCTCAGCACCGCGTGCGATCGAACTATTATAGCTTTTTTTTAGCTTCGCATTCGAATCAAACGATTTACAGTGGCTGAAGCTTTGGTAGAAGATATTGGCTGCACATGACGTCACACACACCATTACAAAAAGGTGATCGCTGGCGGTGGGCGGGGTTTCTAGCTGCTAACTTCTGGGGCTCACTTTGCACTAAAATAGCATAATGAAGTCCATTCTACATAATTTTACAGGCCCCATAACCCTCCTCTTCTAGTTTTCGCTGAGAACCAGAAATTTTTGGGTCAACATGTCATGACCCCTTTAAGGCGCACTATCTTTACAGATATATTTTAAGGCATCAGTGTTTTTTAAAACGTGTTATTTCTTATTTATTGAGCCTTCATACTCTTATTTTCTATTTGTTCGCAGTTTTACAAGCTGCAGGAGAAAAGAGGTCCACAACCTTGTTGGGTTGGGATATGTAAGAACGGAACTTGTCGTGACCTACGCGAAGCGACGTGCTCCGACTACTGAACCGCGCTCATTTTGCAGGAAAAAAGCACTTCGAGGCATCTCTCAAGTGGAAATAAAATGTATTTTGACGACTTGGTAAACTTAGCCTTATTTTTGTGTTTGACCTTGTGAACGAAGATTCGGCTGGAATCCACGTATTTTACAAAGCGTGCTCGGAAAAGGTAAAGCTGGAAGCTACCGTGGAGCAAGGTATCTCTAACGCTGCTTTTAATCATGACTAGATGCCACTCTGCTCTTTTTCCCAAGCACCCAACACGTGCATAAATTGCCTTCGCTAAGCCGAGCTCCCAACAAGTGGTGACCCATGGCAATTACGTGTTTTCGAACACTAGTTCTTATGCTCGACTCTGCTACTACTTCTACAGGCAGAGGCGACCCCACGATTACGTCTCCTGTTATCGCAGCAAAGCTTCAACTTGTTCCCCTTTTCGACAGCAGTCCGCGGATTAGGTTTGCGCAAGTAGAGGTCCGGCCCGTTTTCAATTCCGGCACATCACTTCCCAAAATGAACGTATTTGCGCGTCGTCGCTGCGCTACCCACCATCGACGATGCTCAGACGCCTTGCTTGCAGGTACACCTTCTCCTACAGCGCACGACGACCTAAAACGCACGGTCCTGCACCGCCTTCAGAAATCGCAACACAGTAACCTCCGGCATGTTTTTTTCTTAGACCTCGGTAAACAACGGCCAACTGCTGCACCGGATGTGTTTGTTACATTGCGAGGACTCCTCAAAAGAGTGTCAGCTCCTGTTTTGTGCGAAATGTTTGCGCAGCGCCTGCCACAGTCCACACGCGAGGTACTGGCGGGCTCGGACTATATCAGTCTTGGTCGGCTAAATACACTCACGAATCGCATCGGCGGCTGCTCGTTTTCGGCACAGTTACCAATCACCGCTACGACAGCCTCAGAGCCAGGAGACCACGTCTCGCACCAAGACTAAACAATGCACCACCTTACCAGTTCATTTCAGTTCAATTTATTCAGACAAAATCTTTTTTGCCCAGGTTGAAGGGACAAAGACACTAGAGACACGGATAACTCGCGACAACGCTGAAGACCAACTTTAGCACAGCCCTTCGTCTTCAAAGTCTCGCAGTGAATCTAAGGCCCACCTGAGCAATCGTGCCGGTGCCACCGTCGCATTGGCGAACAAGCCCGTCGCTGCAGAGATTTTGAAGGCAGCTGTTACATACTGGGACGGGACTTCCTCGAACATTTCAACCTGGATGTGAGTGTTCGTGAACAGTGCCTAAAGGATAAAGCTACATCCCTCGATCTACTTCACGTGCGGTTTTACCTCACCTCCTCGGGTATAAGTACACTTCGGCCGTCTCAACGCATGACAAGATACTTACTGAGTGTCTGCAGCTCATGACGCCCCGACATACAGACTTTTTAGTGCCCGCAGCTCTCGAAACCCAATAAAACTGAAAGTGAAGCGTCATGACACCACACTCGCTAACCTGCCGCCGCCGGTTGGAAGTCGTCTACCCTGAGCTTGAAGAAATGCTGCACATTGGCGTTATTTGTCCTTCGTCGAGCAAATGTTCTTGACCTCTCCATCTTGTAACAAAGCTGTACAATGGCGACTGGCGGTCTTCAGAATTACCGACCTTTGAATGGCGTCACTACTCCGACTCAATATTCTCTTCCTCAAATACAAGATTTTCGCGCTCGTCTCGCGTGATAGAAATATACAGCAAGAATGATTTGATGACTGCGTCCTACTCAATCGACCCTCGAGGGAACAACACCAAGGCGTAGTGTACAGAGTGCAGTGTTCGGAATGCCCAGCTAGCTACATAGGCGAGAGCAAGTGCTTCCCATAAAGAATGCGCCAACATAAGAACGACGTCAGGAAGATGAAAATGCAACGCAGCGCTCTTGTAGAGCACTGTGAGAAGCATGACCATAAGATCGACTTCGACGGCGCTTCTGTTCTGGAAACAGAAAGGAATCTGGGAAGGAGGCCCTTGCTCGAGTCGTGGCACATTCAAAACACACCGGCAAATGTCAACCGGTCCCTTGGAACAATGCTCTCGGTTTACGTTCACGGCCTCCGAAACGTGAGGGAAAGGGAAATCCGGAGCCGCGGTGAAACAAGTCGGGGAGAAGCTTCCATGACCAAACCAGCACCCCCTGAGGAAGGGGCTGAATCGTTCCCGAAACGTCGGGTTCTCTTAAACTTGGCTGGAGCCATACTAACCTCCTAAATATTCCACCCAGCCAGACAGATTTCTGTCAAAATGTTTACATTTAAGTCATTACGCATTGACTTCGGTCAGGAAGCGGCACTCCTCGCAAAGCGGTACGTGAGCGTAGCAAGAGGGATCATGACCTACAAGACTCATCTCGACTTCACGAAGACCTGCCGGGAGATGAACGTAGTACCACGAAGTCTTCAGCTTAAACGCTCGGTGCACACGGCGGAGGGCAACAAGATCATCGCAAAAGCCGAACAGCGCCTGCTAAACGCCCGAATCCATGAATGCCACAGCGTGATCAAGAAGGAATTAGACCTGTTCTTCCTCCGACGGCAGCTTCATTATCGACTGCCCGACGTCTTTCCGTCTTTGGAGGAATTCGCTCGAAATGTGGCGGCAACAACAGCTCGGAAGCAGCAAGCGGCCCACAAAAGCAAGCTCACGACACTCCAAGGAGAAAAACCCCACCGCGGACATGACAACGATAATTTCGTCGTCAACCTGTCCTCCAGGCAACTCTCCCCTACCGAGCATAGCGTGCTGGCCAAGAGATACAACTTCAACGTGACCACGGCGCATCCGTCACTACCAAGGATCACTGCGGCTACGGAGGAAGGCATAAGACGACTTGACAACGGCATTCGAGAAAATGTCCGTCTCGAGGCCATCGGTGTACTATCAAAAATAGGAAAGCGCCGTGAGCACAACATATCGAGGAAGGAGAATAATGCGTTCCGTTCACTCCGAAATGATGAGAACATTGTCATCCCACCGGCCGACAAGGGCAACGCAATGGTCGTGCTCGATAGGGAGGCGTAGAGCGACCAAGTGCGTGATCTCCTTCACAGCCCGGCCTATGAAACGCTGGCGAAAGACCCCACATCGAGAGTCCAAAGGGAACTGAACAAGCTCCTGGCGGATATCTTTAAGAGGCACCTGGAGGCAAGAACCACCAACCTCCAGCTTATCTGCCGGAGCGGCTCTGCACCAGGATTTTATGGGCTTCCCAAGATCCACAAGCCCACCGTCCCGCTCCGTCCTATCGTGGATTTTACATCTTCTTCACTCCGTGCGCTGTCCAAGTATCTACACCGGACTCTGGCGCCGCTCGTGGGAAAAACACCAGCCCACATACGCAACGCCAGCCCTTCGTGGAACGCATGTAAGATGTGACAGTGAGCAGTGATGAGTGAGTCGTTTCGTTCGACGTCGTGTCTGTGTTCACTAGTGCGCCCATAGCGCTAGCAGTGTCCTGCGCACGAGCGGCTTTGAAGGAAGATAAACTCTTCGGCGAAAAAAGCTGCCTAAGCATCGATGAACTGTGTCGTCTGCTGGAGCACTGCCTCAAGGGGACATACTTCAGCGTCAAGGGGATCTTCTACAGACAAGCCAGCGGGACCGCGATAGGGGCGGTGATCTTCGTTACAGCTGCTAACCTCACAATAGAGCACATAGAAGAAACGGCACTACGCTCCTTTATTGACAAGCCGAAAGTGTTTGTGAGGTACGTGGACGACTGCTTCTGCGTCATAAAGAAGACAGCCGTAGACAGCTTCCTCCAACATCTCTATTCCGTCGACCAGGCGATACAGTTCACGGTGGAGCGAGAGCGAGACGGGACGCTTTCGTTGCTCGATGTGGCAGACGGACGGCAGGGCGAGCGCATGACCTTCTCGGTGTACAGAAAGACAGCGCACACCGGCAGGTATTTGGATTTCACGTCCTGTCATCCGACTGCCCACAAAGCTTCGGTAGTTTCGGCGCTCCTTTTACGTGCAAGAACAATCTGCACGTCGGAAGGGGAGAGAAAGAGAGAAGAGGAGAGGGTCATCGCCGAGCTGCTAAAGAACGGATACACTGAAGCTTTCATTCACCGAGTGTCACGCCGTGTGCCGAAAGACACGCTAGGCGACCCCCTCCCCCTTCCCGGCCACAATGGAATCCAAGAAGCCAGCTCAGCGCATTGTCATACCATATGTGCCGGGCATCAGTGAAGAGCTCGCCAGGATTCTCAGAAAAGAGGGGGTCACGGTGATACACAAGCCAGCGTCGACGCTCACCCGCCTGCTACCGCGGCCGAAGGATCGACCCTCGAGGGAACAACACAAAGGCGTAGTGTACAGGGTGTCGTGTTCGGAATGCCCAGCTAGCTACATAGGCGAGAGCAAGTGCTTCCCAGAAAGAATGCGCCAACATAAGAACGACGTCAGGAAGATGGAAATGCAACGCAGTGCTCTTGCAGAGCACTGTGAGAAGCACGACCATTAGATCGACTTTGACGGCGCTTCTGTTCTGGAAACAGAAAAGAATCTGGGAAGGAGGCTCTTGCTCGAGTCGTGGCACATTCAAAACACACCGGCAAATGTGAACCGGTCCCTAGGAACAATGCCCTCGGTTTACGTTCACGGCCTCCGAAACGTGAGGGAAAGGGAACTCCGGAGCCGCGGCGAAACAAGTCGGGGGGAAGCATCCATGACCAAACCAGTCACCCCATAAGGAAGGGGCCGAATCGGTCCCGAAACGTCGGGCTCTGCTAAACTTGGCTGGAGCCATAGTAACCTCCTAAACTTGTCTTAGGCGCATCAACAATTTTTTCCACGAAGCAAAAACGCGGTTGCCGATCGCATTCTTCGTCTTCCACTGCCTGATGCGCCAAGTCAATTTATGGTAGACACTTCGACCACGGTAGTGGGTGTCTTACTGCAGCACAAGGCGGCACAAAATGGAGGCCACTGGGCTTTTTATATAGGCGCCAGGCACCTACAGAAGCTCGCTGCAAAACATTAGAGAGAAAGAGAGAGATGTTGGTCAGTTATGTACTGTAAAGCATTTTCTTTTTTTTTACGAGGGCTGTATTTTTTACATTTCGGCTAATCACAAGCCGTTAACTTGCTTCTTCAAGAGCCTAAAATCCTTCCACTTAAAAGCTGCGCTTAGGCAAATTCTCATTAATTTCCTATTTTATACAAGTATCACTCCCATCTGAGACCGCAAGTTACGCAGCTGACGCTGTGTCGAGGCTCGGCGCGCTACCTGCTGGCCCCTCTATTAAGATGCCATAATGCCCATCTAGCAAGAACACCTGGTACTGCTCAAATTGTGCAAACAAAGCTATCCCCGCTCCAGCTGGCGGAAGTGCTGCCTCCCTACGCAACAACATTGGTCAAAAGCGACACGTCGCAGGCAGCTCCTCGCCCGTGCGTCGCCATCAGTTTTGACAGCCAATATTGAATGCGCTGCATGGTCTAAGTTATTCGCCATGACAGCTACAGATAGGCTTATCACGATCCGCTACGACTGGCCAGAGATTTACAAAGATATCGAAGCTGGGAACGAAGTGTCAAGCCTGAAAAAGCCATGAAAGTGACCCTGCACCCGCGTTTCGCGGCGAAGCTGTTCGGTCTACTGGACAGCCATTTCCACTCGGTGCATAGAGACCTGGCGGGTCAAAAGTGAAGTACCTTTTTAAAGCACAGCTTACGTCCCAGGAGAGAAACTGTGGCCGAGAAACTGAAAGGCAAACTACAGCAATAGACTGATAGCGGCGAGCAGAACGTCGACCGTCGATCAACTGAGAAGCGGTGAAGCGCGTCGGCATTTATACATGTGCCGTCGAATATTCCAGCGTTATCGCTGGTTGTCGCGCAAGTTCTAGAATAAGCTCGAGCGTTCGCGTCTTGCGCGCAATATTAACAAAACGATCTACAATAATCGGGAAGCTTCTCGAACAATGAGGCGCAGTTTGCGCTGAGCGTTGCTGACAGTCTTTGTGGGTGAAAGCCGAATGCAGCAAAAGTGATAATAAGAAACGCACGTCGCAATGCCCTCCCCCCCTGAAAAAGCATCGTCCTGATGCTTAAAACAGAGCACGCGGGGATGGCCAATGCATGCAACAAGAAATAACGATAAAGCAAGAAAGTACAATAAACAATAAGTAAAAGTACGAGAGAGAGAGAGAGACTTTATTTGAAGGCAGAGAGGTCGGCGTGAGGTAGTGCGCTCTAGCCTGCTACTCTGCACAGGGGAAAAGGGCAAGGGGAAAAAAAAGAGTAATGAGGGGTGATGATGGGGAGAGGAAAGAGTTATGCGTATATACAATAATACAATAACCACGTGACATGGTTGTTTCGCTATAGTCTTGTGTCGAGTTCTGTGCTCTTGAGAATATCTATCACAGCTTTGATAGCAGGAATCGGTGTGGCAACGCTAAGTGAGAAGTAAAAGTACAGTCCTCATATTCACTAACGCGCGTAATATGGCTTGAGGCGCACGACATGGACGACTTCAGGTCACGCACGGCACCGCTGAGAGTTCGTAATGCCGTCAGGGACAACCTCGTAGTCGAGTGTGCCGTGGCGTCTAAGTACCCTGTACGGTCCGAAGTATCGTCGAAGAAGCTTCTCACTAAGTCCCCGTCGGCGTATTGGCGTCGATACCCATACACGGTCACCGGGTTGGTATTCCATGTGGCGTCGTCGAAGGTTGTGGCGGCGGCTGTCAGCCGTCTGCTGGTTCTTGATCCGTAGGCGGGCGAGCTGTCATGCATCTTCGGCGCGTCGCAAATAAGCAGCGACGTCGAGATTGTCTTCGTCGGTGGCCGTTGGCAGCACTGCGTCGAGCGTCGTTACTGGGCTCCTTCAGTAGACCAACGTGTAAGGCGTCACCTGCGTCGTTTCTTGCACAGCGGTGTTGTATGCGAAGGTCACGTACGGAAGGATGGCATCCCACGTCTTGTGCTCGACGTCAACGTACATGTCCAGCATGTCGGCGATGCTCTTATTTAGCCGCTCGGTGAAGGCAATGGTCTGAGGGTGGTAGGCAGTGGTCCGGCGGTGGCTTGTTTGGCTGTATCTCAAGATCTCCTGAGTTAGCTCCGCAGTAAACACCGTACCTCTGTCGGTGATGGGGACCTCTGGGGCGCCATGACGCAGAACGATGTCTTCAACGAAGGACTTCGCTACCTCGGCGGCACTGCCTCTAGGTAGGGCCCTTGTTTCGGCGTAGCGGGTCAGGTAGTCGGTAGCTACGACGATCCATTTATTACCACTAGTCGACGTTGGGAACGGCCCCAGGAGGTCCATCCCGATCTGCTGGAACGGTGGCCCCGGTGGCTCGATCGGCTGAAGAAAGCCTGCTGGTCTTGTTGACGGTGTCTGGCGTCGCTGACAGTCTCGGCATGTCCTTACGTAGCGAGTGACGTCGGGGGCAAGGTGCGGCCAGTAGTACTTTTCTTGTATTCTTGCCAGCGTTCGGGAAACACCGAGGTGTCCTTCTGTCGCGTCGTCGTGCAGGGCCTGGAGTGTATCTGGTCGCAATTCTGAAGCCATCACGAGAAGGTACTTGGCTCGATGTGGTGAGAAGTTCTTCTTTTGGAGAACGCCATTGCGTAAGAGAAACGACGCCAGTACCTCGCTTGGACACTTTCGGAACGACGGCGTTCTTGCCCTCCTGGTATTCCATAAGGCCTCTGAGTTCCGGATCGGATCGCTGGTGTTCAGCGAAGTCGTCGGCACTTATGGTTCCCAAGAAGTAGTCATCGCCCTGGTCGTCTTGCGGCGGCGGGTCCATGGGGGCACGAGACAGGCAGTCGGCGTCAGAGTGTTTTCTTCCGGACTTGTAAACGACGGTAATGTCAAATTCTTGAAGTCTCAAGCTCCATCGTGCGAGACGACCTGAAGGGTCCTTCAAGTTAGCTAGCCAACAGAGGGCGTGGTGGTCGCTCACAACTTTGAAGGGCCTGCCGTAAAGGTAGGGGCAAAACTTTGATGTAGCCCAGATTATGGCAAGGCACTCCTTTTCTGTCGTAGAATAGTTGGCTTCCGCCTTTGATAGCGGCCGGCTAGCGTAGCTGATTACCCTTTCCAATCCGTCAGCGCTCTGCACAAGAACGGCGTCGAGTCCTACATTGCTTGCGTCGGTGTGCACTTCTGTTTGGGCGTATTCGTCGAAATGCGCGAGTAACAGAGGCGTCTGCAGGGGTCGTTTTAGTTCTTGAAATGCTTACTCCTGCGGTGTTTCCCACTTGAACTTGACGTCCCCCCTGGTAAGGCTAGTAAGTGGCTCGGCGATGCGGGCAAAGTTTTTGACTAACCGCCTGTAATAGGCGCACAGGCCGAGAAATCGACGCACGCCCTTCTTGTCGGCAGGTGGCGGGAATGTAACAATGGCGACTGTCTTCTGCGGGTCAGGGTGTACTCCGGACTTACTTATCACGTGTCCGAAGAACAAGAGCTCCTCGTACGCAAAGCGACACTTTTATGGCTTCAGGGTGAGTCCGGAGCTCTTTATTGCTTGAAGTACAGCTTCAAGCCGCCATAGGTGTTCGTCGAAGTTTGAGGCAAACACAACGACGTCATCCAAGTACACGAGCCAAGTCTGCCACTTCAAGCCAGCCAGTACTGTATCCATGACACGTTGGAAAATCGCGGGTGCCGAACAAAGACCAAAAGGCATGACCTTGAACTCGAACAGGCCGTCTGGTGTTATGAAGGCAGTCTTTTCTCGGTCTCTCTCGTCGACTTCGATTTGCCAGTAGCCGGTCTTGAGGTCCATCGACGAAAAGTACTTGGCGTTGTGGAGTCGATCTAGGGCGTCGTCTATTCGTGGGAGAGAGTACACGTCCTTCTTCGTGACCTTGTTCAGGCGATGACAGTCGACGCAAAAACGTAGGGTCTTATCCTTCTTCCTCACTAACACAGGTGACGCCCACGGACTCTTGGACGGCTGCATGATGTCGTCGCGTAGCATTTCGTCGACCTGTTTCTTGATGGCCTCGCGTTCTCGGGTCGAAACTCGGTACGGGCTCTGACAAATTGGTCGGGCACTTTCTTCTGTTATAATGCGATGTTTCGCGACTGGGGTCTGTCGAATTCTTCACGACGACGAGAAGCAGTCCTTGAATTGTAGGAGCAGGGCTTTGGCAGGTCTTGCTTGTGCTTCGCGAGGCTCGGGTTGACGTCGAAATCGGGTCGGGTTCGTCGATCCGTCAAAGCAGGTTCGGTAGCATCCAAGAGGGCGAAAGCATTGCTGGCCTCCACGAATTTGTGGATGTAGGCGACCGTCTTACCAATGTTGAGGTGCCTATATTCGTGGCTGAAGTTTGTCAGCACTACCTTAGCTTTGCCATCACGCAGCTCGGCTATGCCTCTTGCGACGCAAATCTGACGGTTCAGAAGTAGGTGCTGATCGCCCTCGATGACACCTTCAAGGTCTGCGGGTTCTTCGGTGCCGACGGAAATGGTGATGCTGGAGAGAGGCGGAATGGTGACGTGCTCTTCTATCACATTCAATACGGGGTTTTCTGGCGTCGTGGGTGGCGGCAGCGCTTTTTCTGAGGTTAGTGTTATTGACTCAGACCTCAGATCGATGACGGCGCCGTGGTGGCTTAGGAAGTCCATCCCAAGTATCACATCCCTGGAGCAATGCTGTAAGATTACAAAGCTCACAGAATAAGTCCGATTATTGGTGGTAACTCTTGCGGTGAAGACTCCAGCCGGAGTTATTAGTAGGCCCCCAGCGGTCCGGATTTCGGGGCCTTGCCAAGCGGTCCTAACTTTCTTCAACCTTGTGGCAAATGGGTCACTGACGACGGAATAGTCGGCTCCAGTGTCGACGAGAACGGTGACGTTGTGGCCTTCGAATTGTACGTCGAGGTCGCTAATCCGTCGTCTTGCCTTGCGGTTAAATCGCGGCGTCGGGTTACCGCTAGGTCGGCTTGTCACACTGCTTCTACGTCGCCTCGACAGGTCTTCTTCGGGGACCGAGGTTTCGTCGTCAGGGCTTCGTCTGCTTCGCGTCGTGTTCTGAAGGTTTCGTCGTCGGCGGCGGAGGATCTTCGGTAGTTCGTCGTACCGCAACCGCACCTCCACCGGTTGCTGCCCTTAGTTTTCCGGATACGGCCTAGGCGACCGGCCCCGGTTGGGCCCAGTGAACTGCCGGCGGTGCGGTGACATGTAACGGCCGGGCGACGGCGAGCGGGAAGGTCGTCGTTCTTGCCAGTGTGTTCCGGTGAGGTAGTAGTCGATGTCGCGAGGCCGTTCGCCTGACTGCGGGCGCGGCGCGTTGACGGCGAATCCGCGTAGCCCCATCTGTCGGTACTGGCAGCGGCTGTACGTGTGGCCGGTCTCCCCGCAGTGGTAGCAGAGCGGGCGGTTGTCAGGGGCGCTCCAAACGTCGGTCTTCCTTGGCGCGTAGCGCGAGGCATAGCGCTGGGCGACAGGAATACGGGAGGGAGCCGGTGGTGATGGCGGCGGCGGCGTCTGGCGCCGAACTGCTGCGGCGGCGCGGCGTCTTGACGTGGGCGTTGACGGGGGCGTCCGGAACATGAACGAACAGCACCTCCACCGATGTCACGAGGTCGTGACGTCGACGAAGGCAGCAGTCAGCACGTCACAGATGAAACTCTTTATTTGGCCGAACTTGTGGCCGGGAAACTAACAGGCAAACTACAGCAATAGACGGATAGCGGGCGCGCAGAGCGTCGACCGCTCGTCACCTTCCGCGCGATGAAGCGCGTCGGCTTTATCTGTCGTGCCGTC
>NC_051179.1:88970958-89002334 GCF_013339695.2 Rhipicephalus sanguineus
TATCCAGCGCTCTCGCCTTTCTCCTTCGTACGACAACTATAGAAATCGGTAAAACTGAACGTTGTTATTCAGTCTTTTACGTCCGTGGCAATTCACAACGCAACAGTGCGTCTTTTGCGGAGTTTCTTCGTAGCGTGCGGAGGGCTCTCGTCTGCTGCTGTTTTCGCCGTCGTTCAAGCGAGTGATCCAGCAAGCACTTCACGACGGCTCGGTGGCGCGTCCGACTAGCGGAGAGCAATTCACAGCTCTCGTTCTGAG
Source organism: Rhipicephalus sanguineus (assembly GCF_013339695.2). NCBI lineage: Eukaryota > Metazoa > Arthropoda > Arachnida > Ixodida > Ixodidae > Rhipicephalus > Rhipicephalus sanguineus. The sequence continues at coordinate 88,971,217 of NC_051179.1, forward strand.
TGCTAAATGCGCAAACACGCGCGATATTAAGCTCAATCGTTGTTTCGCACTCGCTGGTTGCACCTGGTCCCATAGCAAACTGTGCGAGAGAGCCGGTCTATGCACTACTCAATACTTCTCCGACAGGTGGCGCTACACATCTTGGAAACTCCAGAGTCTGACGTCTATACAGGGTGGGGTTTTTTTTTAAAAGAAAGCTTCACTGGCAGCGACCAAGATACAGTTCGCTGCTTTGGCTTGTGGTATACCGAAAACTTTTGGTTGATAATATATAGCATGGGATCGTAAAATGTGGAATTACGCAGGTATTGTGTTATGGCTTCAGTTACGATATTGCTGAAACAGCGCGTCGAAAACGTCTACAAGTAAACAGGGTTCTTAAAAAATCTTGCCCCCAAGCGAAACATTAAGAGTTATGACAACGTTTAACAATGGCAGCGCTGACAAATTTGCGAATCTTCGCACGTTTGCAAGCGAGGTTTGTAGATTCCTACGACAGCATGTATGGCAGAAAACATACGCTTATTAGTGAAATGGACGTGCATGGTGTTGAACGCACTGGCGATCGGGAACACATCTAACTCGACGGCCGTAAAAACATGTGCCGCAAAGCTGGCATGATAACAGCGCAGACCGGTTATCAAGGCGACGCTTTACCGCGTCTCCTAAAGAGCGACAATACTGCCAGAATTATAGCGCGCGTGGTCATTATTTCTGCCCGCCACAGCTAAACTATATCTTCACGATAATCCGCGCGGGCCACCAAATCGCTCAGCAAACGTCGAGCACTAGGCACGCACACAAACCCCCCCCCCCCCGAAATTTTTTCTGTTTTGCTTGCGTATATAGGCACGCACACATACAAACGCACGCACGAACATACATAAAGTATGGTTGAAATCCCCCCCGAAAAAAATTTCTGGCTACGCCCCTGATGGCAGCGCATCACGGATCCCAGTGGCACCGACAGACTGTAGAACGACGAAGCCTGTGGACGACGCTCTAACGATCGTTATAGATTTCAGGTGAGTTCTGCCGGCTTCTGCCTACAACTCTTTTATTCACTTCACACGTAGCTTTGCCACTTGTCTTTCTGATGTTCCAGTTGCACGGATTTTGCTATCGTGTTTCAATGGCTTGGCAACCACGAAAACCGCACTGGACTATCCAGTAGCGGGTAAAACGGAGTGGTGCGCGCCAATATCGTGTTTCCTTATTCCATACATGCCAGAAAAACATGAAATTGCGAGTTGAAATCTCGGTTGCAAGTCGAGTGTGGTGACACGTAGAGCAACGTTGCACCGATATATATTTGAAGGGTAAGTAAGCTCAGCTGATCAAAATCAATCTAATTCACCCGGCCCCAACATGCCTGATATCCAGATCATGATTTTGGCTCGTGAAACTCTAGAATTTACTGTTTCTTTCCTTTGCTACCCAGACGTTGAAACACGTTCAATACGTATTTATTCGCTGCATATTCGAACTTCTCGCCGTGTTTGTTTGTTTGTGTGTGTGTGTGTGTGTGTGTGTGTGTGTGTGTGTGTGTGTGTGTGTGTGTGGTGTGTGTGTGTGGTGTGTGTGTGTGTGTGTGTGTGTGTGTGTGTGTGTGTGCGCGTAACTGCTATAAAACTTTGATGCAATAGCTTTTGTAGCACGGCTTCATTTAATTGAAACAGTGGTGACTTAACCTTATGATACTAAAAATTATCATGCAACAAAGGTAAATGTGAGTTCACTTCAAAGTTGTAGGTTTTTTTTTTTGTCCACAAACTGCATACGAGCATAACCTCATCCTCCTGTGATACTTGCTTTGTCTAATGTGGTGTGGTGCTAGTACCTTATAGTAAACACAGCACCAGCTAGTAATAATGGCAGTAAACATACTGCTCAAACGCTGCGTTGCGTGGATATTGCATGCCTTTGTTATACCAGCCGTGGTTCAGTTCGGTATTATTTTCAACACAAAGATACAGTCTACAGTGATGTTGTGGGCAGTGGACAGAAATCCTTTAAAATGGACTTGGAAGCGTTACGCTGCGAAGCCCAAGGACGCGGGTTCTATTCCTGACCCTAGCAGCTGCATTTAGATGGGCGCGAGATACAGAAACTCCCATGCCCTTTGATTTGTGCACGTTGAAGATCTCCAAGTAGTTAAATTTAATCCGTGGTCTCCCACTATGTAGCACCGCTTAATCGTATCGTGCTTTTCGCTCATAAATCTCTAGCAATTATTACTTCGTCATTATACCTCGAAACTCTCGCTATATCTTATTTGAATTCTATTCGCCATAGTCTGCAATGAATATTTAGCACTTTTTACAGCAGGGTACCTCATTTGACATTCTTTTACAATGCACTTTAATTGTTCTAATTTCGTGCCATAATCAGCTGTTGTTTTTAATATGTATATAAGTCACTTCAGCACTGTTCCTTTTTGTTTGACCGCTTCTCATCACCTCAATTGTTTGAGGTTTGAGGTGATGTTTGTGCTGCACAGTTTGCCTGAGTTTGCTCCCAACCCTCTATGCTGCTCAACGCTGGCTGGTGGGTTGTCCTTCCAGACAAATGGAAAAACAAGACCTTTGCCTGTTGATATAGATCTGAAGAAAAAATGGCACATTAGGCCTTTAGAATAGCTGCATCTTCGTGCAGCTGTTCTGAAGCCAGGCACTAGAAGGGCATGCTCACAATGACGCGACAGAAAGAAGGCAGTGAAGGCAAGCCTAGTCTTGTCGTACATTCGCCATATCTCGTGTAGCTGTATACACATTTTGCCGTTTTCTTCGTTAAACTAATTATAACATTCGGCAGTCAACGCCCCAAAACCACGATATGATTGAGAGACGCCGTAATAGAGGGCTCTGGAAATTTCGACTACCTGGGGTTCTTTAAGTGTAGCTAAATCTAAGTACACGGGCCTCAAACATTTTCGCCTCCATCAAAAATGCAGCCGCCGAGGCCGGGACTCGATCCCGCGACCTACAGGTATTCGTTAAAATACTGCTGGTCTAGTGGTTATGGTGCTCTACTGCTGACCCGCAGGTCGCGGGATCGAATCCTGGCCGCGGCGGCCGCATTTTCGATGGAGGCGAAAATGGTTTAGTCCCGTGTGCTTAGATTTAGGTGCACGTTAAAGAACTCCAGGTGGTCGAAACTTCCGAAGCCCTCTACTACAGCGTCTCTCATAATTTTATCGTGGTTTTGGGACGTAAAACCCCAACAATTATTATTATTATTAAAATACTGCTGCCATGCTATACAGGGTGATTTTTTTTTCAGACAATACATATCTTTTATAAAAAAATTCTGTGACAGTCACGCTCCAGTCGTACTCTAGTTCGCTCCAGTGGTACTCTAGTTCGAGGCGGAAATATTCTACCGCAACAAAAAATGCATTGACGGGACTAATTAACAAAAACCCGTTAACTAACTTTTATTTATTGACTTGAGGGCAGTTGTTTATATTGGAAATTTGCAGTGCGTGCCACGTTATGGCATACCCATTTTTCAGAAATCATTAAAGTTTTACGTAACTCGAGATATTTATTGTGAAAATTTAAGGGCTAAATCAAAACTGATCGTGTCCGGCGCACAGAAAACGCGGTTTTTCTGTTACGTCAGACCGGAGCTGCCCGCGACAAGGGAGTGACGAAATTCGAATGAAGGCGCGTCGTGGTCGTACCTTTTCGTGAAAAGTGGCAAGTCATCTAACTTGCGCCAGCGGATCGCCTTACCTTTGCATGTGGCGTTTGGTGCTCATCTGTTTCTTTCGAGATGCGCGCAACCGAAACCGCAGTAATATCAACCTTTTCTTTCTATGTTTACAGATAAGTACCACACATCGCATCCAAATAATAAGCTATTGTGCATTTCTGAATGCTTGCAGATTTTTCTGGTCACATTCTGCTTCGGCCCACCTTCATTAAACTATCATCACCTTCTTTTCACGTGTAGCTCCGAGCTTACGTAACAGAGAAGCGACGTTTCCTGCGCGTCAGGCGCTATCAGTTTCGATTTCATCCTTGAAATTCGTGGATGAATACCACGAATTACGCGTAACTTTCGCGATAAAAAAAAAATGTGTATGCCATAAATTGGCACGCGCTACAACTTTCTAATATAAACAACTACCTCCAAGGCAGGAATTAAAAGTTAATTAATGAGTTTTTGTTATTAATCTCTTCATTGCCATTTTAGTTGCAGCAAACTATTTCCTTCTTGACATAGAGTGCGTGAGCGAAAACATCTTGAGCGTGACTATTATACAATTTTGATAAGAAATATGCGTTCTCTAAAAAAACATCCTTCTAATTGTACGGAGGTCATGCAACGGAAACAGTTGCAGCTGGCTAAGGGAGTAACAGACCCTCAAAGTACAGCAAAGTTAATGAGTATCCCTGGTTTTGTTCATTGCCATGACACTTCATGGAATCTGGTGTGTGAGCGCTGCCCTTATCAGATTAAAAGGTGATCGATCTGTCTGTCATCATGTGTTTGTTTTTGTGCATTTGACTATTTCAGGTTGCTTCAAGACTGCACATTGAAGCTCTACAGCTGCATTTGACCAGGAAGCCTCCTTGGAAACTTCGTGTCTCGAGGTAGTCAAGACGTGTCCAAGAATTCGGAATAGCCACGCTTAAGGTCTGGCCGTGAGTCGTCTCGAATCAGTGCAACCTGCTGTCCTTTTCGCCAGAATGCCACCTGACCCTGACATGGTCTGGGAACACGACACTGCCAAGCTCATGCACGCAAGCTGTGTCACCTATTCGGGTCCTGTATCTCAGATGACTACATGAGAATGCTGTACTGCATGAGAACTACACATGTTGCATGTTTTGCGCTGTATGCCACATAAAATATGTAATGGATGTCGCAAAGAAGTGCTTGATGGCTGGCCATTGATTCCTATTCATAAAAAGTGACTGGCTATGCTAATGTTTATGCAAGTCTAGTATATTGCCGCATTTGACAGTAATGAACGATGTTAGCGAAACTATTGCTTTTCATATCTCACTCATTCTGACAGTAATGTGTCTCGCTGTATTTCTGGACGGTGTTTCTGTATTTCAGTTCTGTACAGAACTCACCATACCACCGCTAATATATATATACATATATTTATATATATATATATATATATATTTATATATATCATACCTTATATATATAAGGTACTTGACACACGACGTACATTTTAGCATTAGCGTAGTGCTAAAACGTACGTCGTGTGTCAAATACCTTCCTACAGTATCAGGACCTCCGTGATCTTTCTGTAGCTGTTATATATATGGGTCATTCCATGCCAAGTGTCCCAGACGTGGCGCTCGCACATCGCAGATTTTGCTGATAAAATTAGTGCCTTTTTCCTGTGCCACATGGAGTATTGTGGCAAAACATTTTTGCTCGAAAAAATTTTTGACGGTCCTGGCACCCCCTCGAATTTCGCTTCTATTTATTAAACTGTACCTAATAGAAAAATGTATATAAAATCTACTTTGGTGTGTTGAGCTTCGAAACCGCGCTTGCGCTCTCGCAGAGGTTCTGTTTAGTTGTCCCATTCTTTATTTCCGAATTTGTGTGTTTCACTACCAGCTACGTAGCTTTAAAAACTACAAAAATCTTCAAAGTTCGTGAATTTTTCTTGAGCTATCTGGAACTCACCCTAACCAATATTAATAATAGCCTGATTTCCAGGAAAGTGTATTTTAGTACAGAAATGTTTAGGGGTAAAATAGACTTCAAATCTTTCCGAAAAAAATTGTGAAATTAGAGAAAATGTACGATATTTGTCGCATGTTTGACCGTATTTTTCATACTGATGTGGTCCAAGTAAAAATCCTCGTCATGTGGCGTTTGATAGAAGACTTCATTGTTAAGTAACGAAGAAAGTCTAATCAAATAATGTTTTTGGTTTTAAGGAAGAAAATAATTTTTGAATTTGGCCCTCCGAACGCGTAGTGCAATTCATTTTGTTGCCACTTCGCCGCAAAGCACGTGGTAGCCCTTGCAGCTGACACTCGTCACAGGCAGCGGCCAGATGCGAGATGTATGTCAGTGGCTCGTGAGTGGTCGAAAGTCTTGTCACGTTGATGTCAGGGCGACGAGTAATGAATTCGCGTTACAATGTGAGCTTGCTTGGCGGGCCCAATGGGAAGTATGGACGCCCGAGAGCAGCCTATGGCGTCGTTGGCACAATGTGCTAGAGGGCCATCTGTACAACACGTATACCCTGACAAAGAAGTGTATACAGTGTGCATTATTTCTTTCAGTATGTGTATGCTAGTTGTGCAGACGGCCCTCTAGCACACTGTGCCAACGACTCCACACGCTGCTCTCGGGCGTCCATACTTCCCATTGGGCCCGCCTAGCAAGTTCACATTGTAACGCAAATTCATTACTCGTTGCCCTGACAGCGCGACAAGACTTTCGACCACTCACGAGCCACTGACATACATCTCGCATCTGGCCGCTGCCTGTGACGAGTGTCAGCTCTAAGGGCGACCACGTGCTTTGCGGCGAAGTGGCAACAAAATGAAATGCACTGCGCGTTCGGAGGGCCAAATTCAAAATTATTTTCTTCCTTAAAACAAAAAAATGATTTGATTAGACTTTCATCGTTACTTAACGATGAAGTCTTCTATCAAACGCCACATGACGAGGATTTTTACTTGGACCGCATCAGTATGAAAAATACGGTCAAACATGCGACAAATCGTACATTTTCTCTAATATCACAATTGTTTCGGAAAGATTTGAAGTCTATTTTATCCCTAAACATTTCTGTACTAAAATACACTTTCCTGGAAATCAGGCTATTATTAATATTGGTTAGGGTGAGTTCCAGATAGCTCAAGAAAAATTCAGGAACTTTGAAGATTTTTGTAGTTTTTGAAGCTACGTAGCTGGTAGTCAAACACAAAAAAATCGGAAATAATGAATGGGACAACTAAGCTGAACCTCTGCGATAGCGCAAGCGCGGTTTCGTAGCTCAACACACAAAAATAGATTTTATACACATTTTTCTATTAGGTACAGTTTAATAAATAGAAGCGAATTTCGAGGGGGCACCATGATTGTCAAAATTTTTTTCGAGCAAGAGTGTTTTGCCACAATACTCCATGTGGCACAGGAAAAAGGCACAAATTTTATCAGCAAAATCTGCGATGTGCGAGCGCCACATATGGGACACTGGCATGGAATGACACACACACACACACACACACACACACACACACACACACACACACACACACCCATATATATATATATATATATATATATATATATATATATATATATATATATATATATATAATTGCTTAACAATGGTGGTGACGTGGCTAAGGACTACGCATTATTCGCAGGATGTTGTGCCTATAGTTTAGGTGCTTATTGATAAAACAGTAGGTTGTCATTACAATGTGAACATGTATGAAATGGCATGAAGTGTTTAAAACCGATTCAGAGAATAATTTTACGAATCACAGAAAACTCAGTTTGTTTATAGGAATTCATTGTAGGATGAAGGCATGCAGACGTGAAAGAGAAAAGACACAGACAAACCAAATGCTAGCGTTTGAGCTGTCCGCATCTCTTCTGTTTCCGTGTTGCATGGCTTACTTTCTTCTAGAATAAACATTTTTTGTTGTTTTACGCGAGCGGCAATTGTTCTGAGACTCGTCTATATAAACTTCGAGTAATATTTTATTTCCCCCAGAGGAATCGAGTGCACCACTGTAAAGTTGCTACAAAAACTTGTTGCGGCTGTCATGCATTCACCACAGTGTTCCTGTTTGAGTAAGCCCGGTGGAAGTGCCTTGTTGAGTAACAAGAGGTAGCGGCACCAACTTTCGTCGATTGTCAGATAAAAACCCTAATGGTGTTCGCTCTGATTTGAAGTTCTCTTGAAATTCTTGATCAATCTCTATAAAACTTGTTTAGTTTATGTGTATTTGTACGCTGATTTTGAAAATGCAAATATTTTTTTACTATTATATGTCGTGTTAATTAAGTATATCAAACATTTCATGTGCCATGTTAGGCCTGCACGAGTTACAAACCTGAAAGAGTTACAAAGTAAGCATATCACAATAATATGAAATGGGAACTGTATGCAACATAACCAGAATTCATGTTCTAAACCCACTTAACAATAGTCATAGTATGCTGAACGTTGACCAGTAAGTGTATGTCTAGATGGTGATTCGCTCACGAGGGTTGAATATTACGTAACTTTTAACTCAAATGGGTTTCAAACGCGAGTTCGTATGTGGGCTAGTGGGTTCATGAACATTATGCCAGAACAGCGGAGTAAACTCCTTTAAAACTATTGCATACAGTTCTTATCCCCTAACGATAGCGATATGTCGATTTACTTTGTAACTCTTCAAGTTTGGAAAGGCTTGCTCATCAAGACACATGAAATTTTTATGTGTTAAAACTGCGTTTTCTTCCAGATAATTGCATATTTGAAATCGCCACATAAGTAAACCTAAACTGAGCAAGTTTCATCAATATGGACCGGGAAGAAAAATAAACGCATTATTTTTTGCAGAGTGTCTCACTGAGTACCACGAAGTGGTCACACTGACTCTTGCCAGGGGAGTCATGTACACCACTGTCCTTAAGGACAACGGAGTTAAAGGAACGCTCCAGTGGGGGTCAGTGTTACCATGGCAAAGGGGTCACCCTGACTACCTATAGGTACTAGCGGGAAATAAAAGGTAGTCGCGTAGACTCCTGCGTTGGGAGTAATGCATACTCTCTCTCTGCTTGTGAAGAAGGGAGTCGTTGGTCTGAAGAACGAAGGGAGTCGTTTGACAACCCGAAAGGTCATCATATGTGTAGCAAGGCGATTACCACCCAAAGGTAGTCAGTACAGACACCCTTTTTTTTTAAGAGTGTACATCACGAGTTTATGTGGGCTGACATGCTCCTTGCGTGTGCTCTCTGTCGTAGTTGTCACTGCACTGCTCACATGCACACAGGGCCCAGCTCGCAGCGCGTGCGTATGCATTTTTTTGTGTACTCTCCTCGCTATCTGTATTTGCAAAATAACCAGCCTAGTCCAAAGGTCTCTGAATCAAAAATTGGGACTGGACGCTACGTAAGCATCCCGAAGTCATAATTAAAGCCCTGGCGTGCAAGCGCAAGACACGTGTCTAGTCGTGATGAGTGGGCGATCAGCTACTAATTGCAACGTAAAAGGGAGTTGCAAAATTGTTATGTCAGTGCTCCTTTAAATAGGCGTGTTCACAGACAGGCTGGTCAAATTTTAGCCAATTTGGTCGAGCTTCAGTCTATAATTGAATATTTTTATAAACACGCAAGGAGGACTGAGAGTGGAGCAACACTGGTGCTGTCGCGAACCGTGACGTCACAAGCTCTTGCTTTGCGCGCGTCTGCATTCTGACGGACGATTCTGTTTAGTGCTCAGCACCGCGTGCAATCGAACTATTAGAGCTTTTTTTTTAGCTTCGCATTCGAATCAAACGATTTGCAGTGGCTGAAGCTTTGGTAGAAGATATTGGCTGCACATGACGTCACACACACCATTACAAAAAGGTGGTCGCTGTCGGTGGGCGGCGTTTCTAGCTGGGTGATTCCACGTAAGATCGAACAATCGATGGCTGGTCGACCTCTCAAATTTATTTCAAAATTTTATATATTATTGCCAGATGAATGGAAAGAAGAGATCCGCAATTTGTTTTGCCGCCAAAAATTTTTTCGAAGCACAGGAAATCAATAATGACGAAGAGGTGGAGTGGAGCGTTCACCCGCTCTGCTGTTTTGGCCAACTTTCGTTATGAATTGCACAGAATATAAAGTTAGGTAGCTGAAATTTTTTCAACTAAATATATGCATGTTTTTGTTTCTGCCCAGGTATTTTTAGTTTTTGTGTGGTGTAGATGTTTTTATAAAAAAAACCTCAAAAATGGCCAAATTGGCAAAATTTTCTTTACTTTGAAGGTCTTTATCTAAAAAACGCCTCGTGGCAGAGCTACAAAAATTCCGCATTACGTTCTTTGCATGCTTATCTACGAAACTGCCAAATCTTGTATTTATATAGTTTTTCAGTAAAGAGATATGATCGGGTTAATTTCAAGAAAACACCGAACAATGGAAACTTCTGACGACAATTAAAACAAACCCCATTTTTGTAAACTTCTTAAACCTTGTCCACTTATTCTCCTCCACATCAGCTTTCAGAATCATTAAAAACATGTTGCATAATGTCGTTGCACTAATAGTTACGGCCCCTCCAATGAGACCCTTAGGCAAGGATGGGCAATTCCGACTTCTTGCCCAGCAAGTGTATAAAATGAAGGCAGTATTGGATTTCTTTATATTAAAAGGCCAACAGTACCGAAAAATGTGTCGCCGGCACTGAAGACGTTAATTTTGAAATTATTTGGTCACTGCAGCGGCCACGAGCGCGGAGCTACCGACCAGGCGCGCGCGCACCCGAGATGCTCGTTGTAAAAGACGGCGCAGTGAGAGTGGCGCCCTCTCGCGTGTGACGTCAGAGCGGGGGCTCCGCTCTCAACCACGCTGCAGCAGCCGCTGCTCCTGTATGCGGATCGTCTGCTTCACGCGGGAACTTTGTCGAACGAACAGCCTCGCGAAGGTCAACTAACTCCTGCAACGAATGTTTTCGAGTGTAATCTTGAATTGTTTTAGTTGCGGCCCAATCGACAGGGCCGAGAAATCCCCCGGATGGTCGATGAGTGCGCCGATGCCACCGGCCGCATTGCTGGTTAGAAAGTGAAAGTATGTGTGAGTGTTCTCGCTCGTTATCTTGTTTCCGCCGTACGATACTGATTAGTTTGGGTGGTGCTTTCGATATTTCAGTAAGCGTCCCCTTCTCCAGCATCTACAAGTATGTAGATAAAGCTTGTGAAAGGTAGCGGTGCCTCATCGAGGGTGAGGCGGTGCACGACGCAGGCCACGTTGTTGAATGCGCGGTCGAGGCCGTCAACGGAGATCGCATCACCGCCGCTGCTTTCGTCCTGCAAACAAGTGCGCAAGTGCCGCCTTGTTGCACACCCCCCTGCCGATGCCCATGATCGCAGTTTGTCCCGTAATGTTGGTTCAGTGAGAACGATATTACGTCGTAGTTCCTATTAATACCGCACAGGGCCGTCGCATATGGGTAGTAGAATATAACAAATAGTTAATCGCTAATTATACCACGCACAGGGCCACAGAGATTAACGTGGCAAAGGCAAGCTGGGTGCAGTTTCACCCCACGCAGCCTAACGAAAAGCTTAAAGAGCTCCGCTTTTAAAAAAGCGTCTGCACTGCCTCAGGTGAAAACTTTTAGAGAATGTGCACTAAACAGTGGCAACAGGTTTCGCTTATGACGTTATGATAAGCAGTCCGCTAGGCGCGCGCTTGCCTTCATCAGTAAAATACGTATGTACGCCATCCATGTGCAGCCGTGGTCTCAAATATCCTGCGCCGCTCAGCTGAGCTCATGAGGCACGCTTTCCTTCGAGGCGATTCGGAAGCCGCGTCGTCGGCTCTTTGTCTAGGGGCCTTCGCGGCAGGTTGTGGGACGGCACCACACCTGGTGTAAGTCGCCTATGCTTATAGCCTGCGTGCAATAAACGCCTTAAGTATTGGCGGGGCCCTTAATCACGGTCACAAGCTTACCTAAGAGTCGCGCGTACGGTGGGTAGCAGAAGTCACTGTATGCGAAGTGCTTGCTGCACACGGTCGATGAAGGCGTGGGGCGCTTTCCCATTCTGAGCTTGCGATGCACTTCTTCTTCAGCTTTGAGTCCTTAGGGTAGTTGTGAAAGCTAACGCCTTTTTCACGAGCGGACGAAGTACACTGAGGCACAGAGCAGTACTTCACCATTGCGCAGCACTCGCTGCGGCGACAAGCGGCCGCAGTTCTAAAAAACAAAGAGTTGTAGTTCTAAATGAACGTTAAAATCAGTCCCACGGTTGTTCGAACATCGTCAGTAGCCACCGTACGCAAGATAGCCAATTGAACTGCTTTTTTGTTGAGATTTACCACAAGGGTGGTTTCAACACGGCGCCGGGCCTACGTAGCAGACGAAAGCGCGCGAATCCCCGCTCTGACGTCATACAGGCGCCGTTCGCAGCGCCGCCATCGGTCGCACACCAGGCCAGTGTGTAGAAAGCATGAACATGGCGCTCCAGTGGCAAAGCAAAATATGGATTGCCAAAGGAAAGAAAAGCAAAACTATCGGTAACCGGATGCGCTTGCCTATATTAGATGTCGGCAGCAGACGGCCTGAACTGGCCTCGCGTTCCGTGCGCTGTTCACACTTCATTCGGCGCGGATAGTTCTTGTGCTTTGCTCTTACTCTACTCCTCCTGTGCGTCTCATGACGAGAAAGTATAGCTCTGAATGAGTCTATTGTGGAGACTACCTTTCGAAGCACAAAAAGCTTAAAGGAGTACTGACACGAATTTTAAAAAAATTCAGATTGTTGCTCTAAAAAAATACTGGTGTCGAGAAACCTAAAACGACTATTGTGGTGCCTGGGAATGCATCCTATGTATTTTAATTAGCGCCGCCTTAAAAAGATCCTTTCGGTGTCGATATCGAGGGGGTGGCTTCTCAGTGTCGTTTCATAGCAGTGTGACGTCATGGAGATACAGAAACTCGCGACGTACTAGCGGGAAATCCGTCATCTGCTCGTGATGGAATAGACAACGATGAGTGAATTGTCGTCCAGTGACCCTGACAGTGATTTCTACGATTTAGGCTACATGCAGGACGCAGAACTCGCGAACTCGGAGGAACTGTCTTGACTCGTCGGGATAATGTCCTTGCAGTGTGGCTGGCTTGCAAATGCTCAGCGACGAAACTTCACAGTCAAATTGAAATATTTTATACGTGTTCTCCGACTCCAATGTGTGGACAGCGTGGACACTGCATACCAACGAAGCAAAAGATGTCCCTTTTGCGATGTCTCAAAATTGTGTCAGTATTCCTTTAATTATTGCAAAGAAGCCAAAATTTCGCAGAGTTACCGACCTAGACATAAATGCTTTGAAGGAACGTTTAACGCCCGAAAGATCAGTGACTATCAATGAGACGGACTACTTGTGCTACGCGTGCTATTGCTACCACTGCAATGAAAGATCTTCACGGAACGCACAGTTTAACGATGACATTCTTATGCCCCCTGAAAACGAAATCGACGCAATTAACCAGATAACTGCGACTACCGGTGCACGTGCGTTCAAGTCACCCGAGAGGTGTTGCTGTTTCGAACTCAGTCGGTCTGAGGACGCGAAAACGAGCTCTCACTGCACCGTCTCTTACAACGAGCATCTCGGGTGCGCGCGCGCCTGATCGGTAGCCCCGCGCTCGTGGCCGCTGCAGTGACCAAATATTTTCAAAATTAACGTCTTCAGTGCCGGCGACACCTTTTTAGGTACCTGCTGACCTTTTAATAAAAAGAAATTCAATCCTGCCTGCATTTTATACACTTGCTGGGCAAGCAGTCGGAATTGCCCATCCTTGCCTAAGGGTCTCATTGGATGGGCCGTAACTATTAGTGCAACGACATTATGCAACATTTTTTAATGATTGTGAAAGCTGATGTGGAGGAGAATAAGTGGACAAAGTTTAAGAAATTTAAAAAATGTTTTTTTTTTTATTTGTCGTCAGAAGTTTCCATTGTTCGGTGTTTTCTTGAATTTAGCCCGATCATATCTCTTTACTGAAAAGGTATATAAATACAAGATTTGGCAGTTTGGTGGATAAGCATGCGAAGAACGTAATGCGGAATTTTTGTAGCTCTGCTACGAGGCGATTTTGAGATAAAGACCTTCAAAGTGAAGAAAATTTTGCCAATTGGGTCATTTTTGAGGTTTTTTATAAAACCATCTACGCGTCACACAAAAACTAAAAATACCTGAGCAGAAGCAAAAACATGCATATATTTAGGTATATAAATTTCAGCTACCTAACTTTAATATATTTTGTGCAATTCATAACGAAATTTGGCCAAAACAGCAGAGCGGTTGAGCGTTCCACTCCACCTCTTCGTCGTTATTGATTTCCTGTGCTTCGAAAAAAATTTTGGCGGCAAAACAAATTGCGGATCTCTTCTTTCCACTCATCAGGCAATATTATATAAAATTTTGAACTAAATTTAAGAGGTCGACCAGCCATCGTTTGTTCGATCTTACGTGGAATCACCCAGCTACTAACTTCTGGGGCTCATTTTGCACTAAAATAGCATATTAAAGTCCATTCTACAATATTTTACAGGCCCCATAGACCCTCCTCTTATTGTTTTCGCTGAGAACCAGAACTTTTTGGCTGAACATGTCATGACCCCTTTAAGGCGCACTATCATTACATCTTTTAAGGCATCAGTGTTTCTTAAAACGTGTTATTTCTTATTTATTGAGCCTTCATACTGTTATTTTCTATTTGTTCGCAGTTTTACAAGCTAGAGGAGAAAAGAGGTCCACAACATTGCTGGGTTGGGATATGTAAGAACGGAACTTGTCGTGACCTAATCGAAGCGACGTGCTCCGACTACTGAACCGCGCTCATTTTGCAAGAAAAAAGCACTTCGAGGCATCACTCAAGTGGAAATAAAATGTCTTTTGACGACTTGGTAAACTTAGCCTTATTTTTGTGTTTGACCTTGTGAACGAAGATTCGGCTGGAATCCACGTATTTTACAAAGCGTGTTCGGAAAAGGTAAAGCTGGAAGCTACCGTGGAGCAAGGTATCTCTAACGCTGCTTTTAATCATGACTAGATGTCACTCTCCTCTCTTTCCCAAGCACCCAACACGTGCATAAATTGCCTTCGCTAAGCCGAGCTCCCAACAAGTGGTGACCCATGGCATTTACGTGTTTTCGAACACTAGTTCTTATGCTCGACTCTGCTACTACTCCTACAGGCAGAGGCGACCCCACGATTACGTCTCCTGTTATCGCAGCAAAGCTTCAACTTGTTCCCCTTTTCGACAGCAGTCCGCGGATTAGGTTTACGCAAGTAGAGGTCCGGCCCGTTTTCAATTCCAGCACATCACTTCACAAAATGAACGTAATTGCGCGTCGTCGCTGCGCTACCCACCATCGACGACGCTCAGACGCCTTGCTTGCAGGTACACCTTCTCCTACAGCGCACGACAACCTAAAACGCACGGTCCTGCACCGCCTTCAGAAATCGCAACACAGTAACCTCCGGCAGGTTTTTTCTTAGAACTCGGTAAACAACGGCCAACTGCTGCACCGGATGTGTTTGTTACATGGCGAGGACTCCTCAAAAGAGTGTCAGCTCCTGTTTTGTGCGAAATGTTTGCGCAGCGTCTGCCACAGTCCACACGCGAGGTACTGGCGGGCTCGGACTATATCAGTCTTGGTCGGCTAAATACACTCACGAATCGCATCGGCGGCTGCTCGTTTTCGGCACAGTTACCAATCACCGCTACGACAGCCTCAGAGCCAGGGGACCAAGTCTCGCACCAAGACTAAACAATGCACTACCTTACCAGTTCATTTCAATTCAATTTATTCAGACAAAATCTTTTTGCCCAGGTTGAAGGGACAAAAGACACTAGAGACACGGATAACTCGCGACAACGCTGAAGACCAACTTTAGCACAGCCCTTCGTCTACAAAGTCTCGCAGTGAATCTAAGGCCCACCTGAGCGATCGTGCCGGTGCCACCGTCGCTTTGGCGAACAAGCCCGTCGCTGCAGAGATTTCGAAGGCAGCTGTTACATACTGGGACGGGACTTCCTCGAACATTTCAACCTGGATGTGAGTGTTCGTGAACAGTGCCTAAAGGATAAAGCTACATCCCTCGATCTACTTCACGTGCGGTTTTACCTCACCTCCTCGGGTATAAGTACACTTCGGCCGTCTCAACGCATGACAAGATACTTGCTGAGTGTCTGCAGCTCATGACGCCCCGACATACAGACTTTTTAGTGCCCGCAGCTCTCGAAACCCAATAAAACTAAAACTGAAGCGTCATGACACCACACTCGCTAACCTGTCGCCGCCGGTTGGAAGTTGTCTACCCTGAGCTCGAAGAAATGCTGCACGTTGGCGTTATTGGTCCTTCATCAAGCAAATGTTCTTGACCTCTCCATCTTGTAACAAAGCTGTACAATGGCGACTGGCGGTCTTCAGAATTACCGACCTTTGAATGGCGTCACTACTCCGACTCAATATTCTCTTCCTCAAATACAAGACTTTCGCGCTCGTCTCGCGTGATAGAAATATACAGCAAGATTGATTTGATGACTGCCTGCTACTCAATCGACCCTTGAGGGAACAACACCAAGGAGTAGTGTACAGGGTGCAGTGTTCGGAATGCCCAGCTAGCTACATAGGCGAGAGCAAGTGCTTCCCAGAAAGAATGCGCCAACATAAGAACGACGTCAGGAAGATGAAAATGCAACGCAGCGCTCTTGCAGAGCACTGTGAGAAACATGACCATAAGATCGACTTCGACGGCGCTTCTGTTCTGGAAACAGAAAGGAATCTGGGAAGGAGGCTCTTGCTCGAGTCGTGGCACATTCAAAACACACCGGCAAATGTCAACCGGTCCCTTGGAACAATGCTCTCGGTTTACGTTCACGGCCTCCGAAACGTGAGGGAAAGGGAAATCCGGAGCCGCGGTTAAACAAGTCGGGGAGAATCTTCCATGACCAAACCAGCACCCCCTGAGGAAGGGGCTGAATCGGTCCCGAAACGTCGGGTTCTCTTACACTTGGCTGGAGCCATACTAACCTCCTAAATATTCCACCCAGCCAGATTTCTGTCACAATGTTTACGTTTAAGTCATTACGCATTGACTTCGGCCAGGAAGCGGCACTCCTCGCAAAGCGGTACGTGAGCGTAGCAAGAGGGATCATGACCTACAAGACTCATCTCGACTTCACGAAGACCTGCCGGGAGATGAACGTAGTACCACGAAGTCTTCAGCTTAAACGCTTAGTGCACACGGCGGAGGGCAACAAGATCATCGCAAAAGCCGAACAACGCCTGCTAAACGCCCGAATCCATGAATGCCACAGCGTGTTCAAGAAGGAATTAGACCTGTTTTTCCTCCGACGGCAGCTTCGATATCGACTGCCCAACGTCTTTCCGTCTTTGGAGGAATTTGCTCGAAATGTGGCGGCAACAACAGCTCGGAAGCAGCAAGCGGCCCACAAGAGCAAGCTCACGACACTCCAAGGAAAAAACCCCACCGCGGACATGACAACGATAATTTCGTCGTCAACCTGTCCTCCAGGCAACTCTCCCCTACCGAGCATAGCGTGCTGGCCAAGAGATACAACTTCAACGTGACCACGGCGCATCCGTCACTACCAAGGATCATTGCGGCTACGGAGGAAGGCATAAGACGACTTGACAACGGCATTCGAGAAAATGTCCGTCTCAAGGCCATCGGCGTACTATCAAAAATAGGAAAGCGCCGTGAGCACAACATATCGAGGAAGGAGAATAATGCGATCCGTTCACTCCGAAATGATGAGAACATTGTCATCCCCCCGGCCGACAAGGGCAACGCAATGGTCGTGCTCGATAGGGAGGCGTACAGCGACCAAGTGCGTGATCTCCTTCACAGCCCGGCCTATGAAACGCTGGCGAAAGACCCCACATCGAGAGTCCAAAGGGAACTGAACAAGCTCCTGGCGGATATCTTTAAGAGGTACCTGGAGGCAAGAACCACCAACCTCCAGCTTATCTGCCGGAGCGGCTCTGCACCAGGATTTTATGGGCTTCCCAAGATCCACAAGCCCACCGTCCCGCTCCGTCCTATCGTGGATTTTACATCTCCACTCCGTGCGCTGTCCAAGTACCTACACCGGACTCTGGCGCCGCTCGTGGGAAAAACACCAACCCACATACGCAACGCCAGCCCTTCGTGGAGCGCATGAAAGATGTGACAGTGAGCAGTGATGAGTGAATCGTTTCGTTCGACGTCGTGTCTGTGTTCAAGAGTGTGCCCATAGCGCTAGCAGTGTCCTGGGCACGAGCGGCTTTGAAGGAAGATAAACTCTTCGGCGAAAGAAGCTGCCTAAGCATCGACGAACTGTGTCGTCTGCTGGAGTATTGCCTCAAGGGGACATACTTCAGCGTCAAGGGGATCTTCTACAGACAAGCCAGCGGGACCGCGATGGGGGCGGTGATCTTCGTTACAGCTGCTAACCTCACAATAGAGCACATAGAAGAAACGGCACTACGCTCCTTTATTGACAAGCCGAAAGTGTTTGTGAGGTACGTGGACGACTGCTTCTGCGTCATAAAGAAGACAGCCGTAGACAGCTTCCTCCAACATCTGAATTCCGTCGACCAGGCGATACAGTTCACGGTGGAGCGAGAGCGAGACGGGACGCTTCCGTTACTCGATGTGGCAGACGGACGGCAGGGCGAGCGCATGACCTTCGCGGTGTACAGAAAGCCAACGCACACCGTTAGGTATTTGCATTTCACGTCCTGTCATCCGACTGCCCACAAAGCTTCGGTAGTTTCGGCGCTCCTATCACGTGCAAGAACAATCTGCACGTCGGAAGGGGAGAGAAAGAGACAAGAGGAGAGGGTCATCGCCGAGCTGCTAATGAACGGATACACTGAAGCTTTCATTCGCCGAGTGTCGCGCCGTGTGCCGAAAGACACGCTAGGCGACCCCCTCCCCCTTCCCGGCCACCCCACCGGCCACAATGGAATCCAAGAAGCCAGCTCAGCGCATTGTCATACCATATGTGCCGGGCATCAGTGAAGAGCTCGCCAGGATTCTCAGGAAAGAGGGGGTCACGGTGATACACAAGCCAGCGTCGACGCTCACCCGCCTGCTACCGCGGCCGAAGGATCGACCCTCGAGGGAACAACACAAAGGCGTAGTGTACAGGGTGTCGTGTTCGGAATGCCCAGCTAGCTGCATAGGCGAGAGGAAGTGCTTCCCAGAAAGAATGCGCCAACATAAGAACGACGTCAGGAAGATGGAAAATGCAACGCAGCGCTCTTGCAGAGCACTGTGAGAAGCACGACCATAAGATCGACTTCGACGGCGCTTCTGTTCTGGAAACAGAAAGGAATCTGGGAAGGAGGCTCTTGCTCGAGTCGTGGCACATTCAAAACACACCGGCAAATGTGAACCGATCCCTAGGAACAATGCCCTCGGTTTACGTTCACGGCCTCCGAAACGTGAGGGAAAGGGAAATCCGGAGCCGCGGCGAAAACAAGTCGGGGGGAAGCTTCCATGACCAAACCAGTCACCCCATAAGGAAGGGGCCGAATCGGTCCCGAAACGTCGGGCTCTGTTAAACTTGGCTGGAGCCATAGTAACCTCCTAAACTTGTCTTAGGCGCATCAACAATTTTTTCCAGGAAGCAAAAACGCGGTTGCCGATCGCATTCTTCGTCTTCCACTGCCTGATGCGCCAAGTCAATTTATGCTAGACACTTCGACCACGGTAGTGGGTGTCTTACTGCAGCACAAGGCGGCACAAAATGGAGGCCACTGGGCTTTTTATATAGGCGCCAGGCACCTACAGAAGCTCGCTGCAAAACATTAGAGAGAAAGAGAGAGATGTTGGTCAGTTACGTACTCTAAAGCATTTTCTTTTTTTTACGAGGGCTGTATTTTTTTACATTTCGGCTAATCACAAGCCGTTAACTTGCTTCTTCAAGAGCCTAAAATTCTTCCACTTAAAACCTGCGCTTAGGCAAATTCTCATTAATTTCCTATTTTATACGAGTATCACTCCCATCTGAGACCGCAAGTTACGCAGCTGACGCTGTGTCGAGGCTCGGCGCGCTACCTGCTGGCCCCTCAATTACGAAGCCATAATGCCCATCTAGCAAGAACACCTGGTACTGCTCCAATTGTGCAAACAAAGCTATCCCCGCTCCAGCTGGCGGAAGTGCCGCCTCCCTACGCAACAACATTGGTCAAAAGCGACACGTCGCAGGCAGCTCCTCGCCCGTGCGTCCCCATCAGTTTTGACAGCCAATATTCAATGCACTGCATGGGGTGCTGTTCTGGACTTCCGCCATTTTCTGTCAAATTTGACGTAGCCGTGACGTGTACACAATGATGACGCAAACGCATGAAGGGTGATTCCACGTAAGATCGAACAAACGATGGCTGGTCGACCTCTCAAATTTATTTCAAAATTTTATATATTATTGCCTGACGAGTGGAAAGAAGAGATCCGCAATTTGTTTTAACGCCAAAAATTTTTTCGAACCACAGGAAATCAATAATCACGAAGAGGTGGAGTAGAGCGCTCATCCGCTCTGCTGTTTCGGCCAACTTTCGTTATGAATTGCACAAAATATATTAAAGTTAGGTAGCTGAAATTTATTTACCTAAATACATGCATGTTTTTGCTTCTGCTCATGTATTTTTAGTTTTTATGTGTCGTGTAGATGTTTTTATAAAAAACCTCAAAAATGGCCCAATCGGCAAAATTTTCTTTACTTTGAAGGTCTTTATCTCAAAAAAGCCTTGTAGCAGAGCGACAAAAATTCTGCATTACGTTCTTCGCATGCGTATCTACCAAACTGCCAAATCTTGTATTTATATAACTTTTCAGTAAAGAGATATGATCGGGCTAAGTTCAAGAAAACACCGAACAATGAAAACTTCTGACGACAATTAAAAAAAACCCATTTTTTAAATTTCTTAAACTTTGTCCACTTATGCTCCTCCACATCAGCTTTCACAATAATTAAAAACATGTTGCATAATGTCGTTGCACTAATAGTTACGGCCCCTCCAAAGAGACCCTTCGGCAAGGATGGGCCAATCCGACTTCTTGCCCAGCAAGTGTATAAAATGCAGGCAGGATTGAATTTCTTTTTATTAAAAGGTCAGCAGGTACCTAAAAAGGTGTCGCCGGCACTGAAGACATTAATTTTGAAATTATTTGGTCACTGCAGCGGCCACGAGCGCGGAGCTACCGAGTAGGCGCGCGTGCACCCGAGATGCTCGTTGTAAGAGACGGAGCAGTGAGAGCACGTTCTCGCGTCCTCAGACCGATTGAGTTCGAAACAGCAACACCTCTCGGGTGACTTGAACGCACGTGCACTGGAGCTTCGCTATTCTATCCGCCCTCTGTTCGCATCTCAGCTAGGCGCTGATAACACGGCGGAGATTGAAGCAAGATGAAAACTCTATAAGGGAGCTATGAGCGCTCGCTTCACGCACGCTGCTGCCACAGAAACTGCGCTGCGCCAGTTGCGATCAGTGGAAAGCATGAACGTGGCGCTCCTGTGGCAAAGCAAAATATGGATTGTCAAAGGAAAGAAAAGCAAAACTATCGGTAACCGGATGCGCTTGTCTATATTAGATGCCGGCAGCAGACGGCGTGAACTGGCCGCGTGTTCAGTGCGCTGTTCACACTTCATTCGGCGCGGATAGTTTCTTGTGCTTTGCTCTTACTCTACACCTCCTGTGCGTCTCATGACGAGAAAGTATAGCTCTGAATGAGTCTATTGTGGAGACTACCTTTCGAAGCACAAGAAGCTTAAAGGAGTACTGATACGAATTTTAAAAAAATTCGGATTGTTGCTCGAAATAAAAATACTGTTGTCGAGAAACCTAAAACGACTATTGTGGTGCCTGGGAATGCATCCTATACTTTAATTAGCGCCACCTTAAATAGACACTTTCGGTTTCGATATTGAGGGGGTGGCTTCTCAGTGTCGTTCATAGCAGTGTGACGTCACGGAGATACAGAAATTCGCGACGTAGTAGCGGGAAATCCGTCATCTGCTCGTGGTGCAATAGACAACGATGAGTGAATTGTCGTCCAGTGACCCTGACAGTGATTTCTACGATTAGGCTGCATGCAGGACGCAGAACTCGCGAACCTCGGAGGAAATGTCTTGACTTGTCGGGATAATGTCCTTGCAGTGTGGCTGGCTTGCAAATGCTCAGCGACGAAAACTTCAA
Organism: Rhipicephalus sanguineus; assembly: GCF_013339695.2. Classification (NCBI taxonomy): domain Eukaryota; kingdom Metazoa; phylum Arthropoda; class Arachnida; order Ixodida; family Ixodidae; genus Rhipicephalus; species Rhipicephalus sanguineus. Next base: position 88,993,142 of record NC_051179.1, read on the forward strand.
AGTCAAATTAAAATATTTTATACTTGTTCTCCGACTCCAGTGTGTGGACAGCATGGACACTGCATACCAACGAAGCAAAAAATGTCCCTTTTGCGATGTCTCGAAATCGTGTCAGTACTCCTTTAATTAATGCAAAGAAGCCAAAATTTCGCAGAGTTACCTACCTAGACATAAATGCTTTGAAGGAACGTTTAACGCCCGAAAGATCAGTGACTGTCAGTGAGACGGACTACTTGTGCTACGCGTACTTTTGCTACCACTGCAATGAAAGATCTTCACGGAACGCACTGTATAACGATGACATTCTTGTGCCCCCTGAAAAAGAATAGTCGCAATTAACCAGATCACTGCGACTACCGGTGCACATGCGTTCAAGTCACCCGAGAGGTGTTGCTGTTTCGAACTCAATCGGTCCCTGAGGACGCGAAAACGAGCTCCTCACTGCGCCGTCTCTTACAACGAGCATCTCGGGTGCGCGCGCGCCTGATCGGTAGCCCCGCGCTCGTGGCCGCTGCAGTGACCAAATATTTTCAAAATTAACGTCTTCAGTGCCGGCAACACCTTTTTAGGTACCTGCTGGCCTTTTATAAAAAGAAATTCAATCCTGCCTGCATTTATACACTTGCTGGGCAAGAAGTCGGAATTGCCCATCCTTGCCTAAGGGTCTTATTGGAGGGGCCGTAACTATTAGTGCAACGACATTATGCAACATGTTTTAATGATTGTGAAAGATGATGTGGAGGAGAATAAGTGGACAAAGTTTAAGAAATTTAAAAAATGGGTTTTTTTTTTTTAATTGTCGTCAGAAGTTTCCGTTGTTCGGTGTTTTCTTGAACTTAGCCCAATCATATCTCTTTACTGAAAAGCTATATAAATACAAGATTTGGCACTTTGGTAGATACGCATGCGAAAGAACGTAATGCAGAATTTTTGTCGCTATGCTACAAGGCTTTTTTGAGATAAAGACCTTCAAAGTAAAGAAAATTTTGCCGATTGGGCCATTTTTGAGGTTTTTTATAAAAACATCTACACTACACATAAAAACTAAAATACCTGAGCAGAAGCAAAAACATGCATACATTTAGGTAAATAAATTTCAGCTACCTAACTTTAATATATTTTGTGAATTCATAACGAAAGTTGGCCGAAACAGCAGAGCGGATGAGCGCTCCACTCCACCTCTTCGTCATTATTGATTTCCTGTGGTTCGACAAAATTTTTGGTGGCAAAACAAATTGCGGATCTCTTCTTTCCACTCATCAGGCAATAATATATAAAATTTTGAAATAAATTTAAGAGGTCGACCAGCCATCGTTTGTTCGATCTTACGTGGAATCACCCTGAAATGCTTGCAAAACGCGACGTGAAGGGGACATAAGTTGCAAAGAAACGTGCAATTAAACACTATTTTGTATCTGAAATTGTCAATGCAACAACAGAAAAATAAGAGAAAAGTGAAGCGTTTTAGTTTTAAATTTGTGAAGCAGACGATATCTTCTGCAATTTAGCGCGATATTTGAGGATGAGCGACAAAGCCATAGTAACCTTTTTAGGCAATAAGCGAGCCAGCCAGCCAGCGTCGGACATTGCCGGCATCGTTATTTCGCTGGTTGTTTTGTGTAGGTGTTCTGTGGTTATGTCCGGCAGCCGCCTGGGACCCAGCAGCAGGCGCCGCCGGAGTGGCGGTGGCTATGGCTAACTAAAAATGGCGGCAGCTCGAGCTCGAGGCGCGGAATGACGGTGCATCAGGTAAGCTTGCGTTTCACTCGGGGGTGGTGTTGACGTTTCAGCTATGCACATGCTTATTGGCAGGAGAACAGGCGGAGGGCCGTTCGATTTGGCGACGCACGTTTTGGTGGACGACGCCCGCATCGTTACAAGTATGCGCGTCGACCCCGTCTTGGGGCTGCGGTGGCCCCTTCGTTCCCAGGGCCCGCGGCGTCCAGAAGCGCTGCCGATAGTATAGAGATAAGGAGCTACACAGCATTGCAGTATTAATAATGCCCCTTCTGTTCCTTCTGTCTTTTTTGTTGCGGTGGCTGTTCCGCGTCTAGTTTATCTTAAGTAATGTGCCAACTAGCCCAACAGCCAGCTGAGTTATTTATAAACGTCTCCGATGCGCGAAGTATCTCCTGAACTGTCGTGATCATTAGATGATGCTATATGTTTTTCTGAGGATGCGTAAGGACTACTGTAAGTAAAAGTTACAATCATGTAAATATACATAGCAGAAGCAATAAGAGTTAAGTTTCAGGACCTCACGTTACGCGCGATCAGTTGAATCTGAAAGATAAAGTCTAGGCGAGATCTCAATCCACAGGTGCATCTCCGAAGGTGTTAGCTGTGAAAGTACTTCCACGTGCTTACAACATACGGTTAACAAGTGCATACTGGCCACAGATAAAGAAGAGGTATTGTAGTATTTCATGCAGTTGATGTTACATTGGACTGGCAGCACTAAGAAGTGCACAAACTGAACTAAAAGAGATGTCTTTTATGCAGATGTGCTGGCTTCAAAACCGGCTGGTACAATATTAGAGGCATCCTTTGTTGTTGTTGGCAGCAGTGAATGATAAGACAATGATGTAAGCAATGAGGACAACTTGACTGCTTTTTATTATTGCAAGGATGATGAATACATTCTCACAATACATTCTGAAATATCATGTATTACTCTTGCATGTAAACTTGTATAGTCCACCAAAGAAACCAGGACAGAAAGTAGCTACACAGTGCTGTGCCCACGTGCCTCTTTCGGTACTGGTTCGTTTTGTGCCTATAAGCGTTACATAGATTACCAACCACAGCAAGCTTGTGCTCTCGCATGTACGAGTGGCTACTACATGAATAGAGCGTTGTACACACCTGCCAGACTCGTACAGTCCATCACACGGGTTCGCATTGTGAATAAAGTGCTGAAAACAATGCTCTGGAATGGCATTCAATGTTGCATGCACTGCTGCAAAATAACACAGTCTGTTTACAGAGTCACTATGGTCTCAACAAACTAGTCCTCCTATGATTTGCGGCAGAAGCTGAGCATGATTTTGCCTAACCATTTGGTACAATTAGCATGCTCTCAATGAACGAACACAATGAAGCTTTTGTCAGAATACAATTCCTGCAAGAACACAGTACAGGGGATAGGTACAGGATCGAACACAATGCAAGTGGCTACTTTGTCATGAGAAACAGCAAGAGCTTCTTGTGTTTCACGTTTCTGTGCACATCTCGCAGGAATGTAAACCCCATTACATCGAGTCGTGCCCAGCTGTGAACCACTACAGAGCGTGATCCTGCCTTTGCCTACCGCCTGATACATGTTTACTGCAGCCGTATCGTCGCTCTTGTTGTTGTAAAGGTCCGCATATTCTCATTCGAGTTCTTCAGTGCAAGGGATGTCGTCTGGCTCAGGTAGCTGCTGCCAAACACCGAGGTTGTGAAGCACGACACAAACTGCGATGATCTTCGACGTGAAGAGTGGGCCATAGTACAGTGTCCTGTACCTCTGCAAGCACCGAATGTGGGCTTTCAGGGACTCCAGTGCACAGTTATACGACGCACCGCAGTGAAGAGTGGGTGCGGGGTGGAATCGGGCAGCAGAGGATTCTGCAGGATGTGCTCCGGGATGGGGTAAGCAGCCAAGGTTGAAGCGAGGTATGCACTATTCACCTGTGGAGGACAGTGTTCCAATTAGCATATTATGAATGGATACATAAATATGTACTATTCCTTTCTCACTTCTTTTAACTTATTCCAAGACATCGTGTCACTGATATGCACTGCTTTCCTTTTTTTACAGCTAGAACATATTGACAGAATTGCTTGTCTGGTTAGGTTACATAATTACGGCTTTTGAAATGCTCCAACAAAAAAATGGCTTTATCAACTCAATTCCTTCGTCAGGAGGACATGACAACGAAGCTACTGAACTGCAACCTTTAACTTCTGTCATAGAGAAGAAGGGGCGAGTGACAGAAGGCTCATCTTCTTGGTGGCAAGGGTGTTGTGCTTTCTTTGATTGCATGGGACTGATGTGTGGTTTCAGACGGTCAGCGCACTCAAGGCTTGGTTTCGCTTAGCTTTTTTTGTGCTTAGGGCCGTCAATGAAAAGTGACAGCAGGTTTCTTTTGCAACCGTTTGAGGTTGTTTTTTAGTGCTTTTTATGAACCATGACTGAAATACCTTTGAGTTGTCAGTTGACTTATTTATTGCTATATAGCACATGGCTGTGCTTGCTTATTTGTATTTTTTATACAAGTTGTCCGTTCTACCATAATTGTATTTATGAATGTACCACATCTAGGGCAGTTGTATTTGATGTATTCTTTTTTTTAACATAGCCTCAGAGTGTAGCATTTTCTGTATCATCGCATGCTACTATTATTATTTCACCACTTTATAATAAAGGATCATACAATGTCTTCATGAAAGTTTATTTCATGCTTGACCTTTCTATTGCACTGGTAGTCTTTCCCATGACCATAGAAAGACAAGTTGCAATTATTCACTGAGAGCAAGTCGGATCATTATGTGCCGCCTCGGGTCTCAGTATGACTTTTTTCTCAAATGTGTACATGAGAGAGTCTTCATTCTAGTGCTACTAAAGTAGATATTGTTCGACCAAGGTTGCTGCCAGTAATAACATACGGGGCAGAAATTTGGACAAACAGACTTGAGTAGTTAAGAACCATGCAGTGTGTAATAAAATTACCATGAATAATGTTTTTGCTACACTAAGACACCACACAGCATTCTCATGCTTGCATACCAAGCAGCTATTCACCACCTGGCCACGACGTCCACTGCCAGTCTGTCTCACGGTGAATGTCTTCCACATAAAGTCGTCGTGCACGGACCCCCGAGTGCGAGGGCAGTCCATCGACAGGGTTGGTCAATACCTGCAGAGTGTTGTTTGCTTTGGAAGGAATTCGGCAACAGCAATACAACCAGCTACATGCGAACAACTGGTGTGCCGACACACTTATTTCTCTCGAGTTGCTTTCGGAGCGCAGCTTCGACAGCTGTATCTTTCATTTCATATGTGGCAGTTACTGCATGTCTGCATATCACTGTTTATTAAATTAGAGCGCAATCAGCACGTTGATTTCTTTCATGCATTATTTTTCTTAAAAGCTGCCACGATTAAATATGAAGCTCGATGAACTTTTTATGGTGTCAAGTCACCCCTGCCAAAACTAAATAGTGACGAAAACTCCGTTTACCGCGACTACTACTGCGTTCTTTTCTATCACTGCAGAGTGGCGAAAAGCTGTCTTTCACGTTCCTCCTTTGCATTCTACTAACAGCATGCGCGAGATTGAATAAGATGAAATTGTGTTCTCACCACCATGACGCTGAGGGCGTAAAAAGTTCTTGCGGCAAAAGTAAGCAGCCTTGTGCCATCGTCCTTTTCATACGGCGCACTTATGCACACGAACGTGTCGTCGACCACCTCAACGCAGCCTTCAAATCTTACATCTACGTGGACAAAGCCTTCCTTTTGGCAGGGAGGGCGATCCACTCATTACCGAGGCGCTCGACGATCGCTTCCAGGACAGCATGAATCGTGAGACCCACACTGGACTAGCTCGTCGGCACGTCCTCGCTGTTCGCGATCGCGTCGTGGATAACTGCCGGTGGCGAACAAGCGAAGGGCGCAAAGCACTTGTAGCTCAACAAAAACAACAACAACGGTCGGGGTTGTTCTCGTTTCCGTACGCCGCCTCTCCAGGTCCTGGCGAAGCTCCCCGCACAGCCATCGCACAGTGTCCTTGGTCAGCCGGCACCGCAGTTGAAACAATTGATCGGTCATCACAAAAGCATCGCGGTACTCGCGGAATTCTTTCTTCCTGCAGCTCCAGCCACTACACAACAAAGGGCAGCGCCATTTTTCTTCGCTTATCTAGCGTTCTCTTGCGGCGAGAACCGCAACTTCGAACAAGCCAAATTAAACAATAACCTTTTATTTTACAAGCAAGCTTCATGTACAACACTTTAATATTACTAACCGAAAACATGCTTGTAAAGTAACTCACGGAATGACATCTACACATACGTATGTACGAGAGGCTGCACATCGAACAAGCAACTCAATTTACAACAATATGGCGGTCAATTTTGGGCACTTCATCGTTCTCACATTTTAAGCTGGCCCCGCCACGGTGGTCTAGTGGTTATGGCGCTCGACTGCTGACCCGAAGGTCGCGGGATCGAATCCCGGCCGCGGCGGCTGCATTTTCGATGGAGGCGAAAATGTTTGAGGCCCGTGTACTTAGATTTAGGTGCACGTTAAAGAACCCCAGGTGGTCAAAATTTCCGGAGCCCTCCACTACGGCGTCTCTCATAATCATATCGTGGTTTTGGGACGTTAAACCCCAGAGATTATTATATATTTTAAGCTGCAAATTTGGCAGGATGCAACGTCACGCAACGTCAAATTGACGCTACAAAAAGTGAGGTCCTGTGACGCAATGGGCGCCATCAGTGCAATGTCCAATCGTGTTGCAGACATGACGGCTCTTCGTCAAGCGAGCAGTAGTTTCGATAAACATCAAGTTGACCGTAGGCACAGCTCAGTACCATATTTCGGTTTCGTTGTTCAACCCAAACCTTTATTTCTACATGACAGAGTACGGCGAAGCGTACATCGGAAAAAATTAACTATTTTTTGGCACGTACGTCATCGCAGATTCCTGTGTCGTAACGCCATTGCAGTGCCACAATGCGAACGACCTCGCGTGACCAATCAAATCATCAACATGGCGGAATTTGACAATGTCCAGAATAGCACCCATGGTCTAAGTTATTCGCCATGACAGCTACAGATAGGCTTATCACGATCCGCTACGACTGGCCAGAGATTTACAAAGATATCGAAGCTGGGAAAGAAGTGTCAAGCCTGAAAAAGCCATGAAAGTGACCCTGCACCCGCGTTTCGCGGCGAAGCTGTTCGGTCTACTAGACAGCCATTTCCACTCGGTGCATAGAGACCTGGCGGGTCAAAAGTGAGGTACCTTTTTAAAGCACAGCTTACGTCCCAGGAAGCTGTGGCATCGGTGAGCGTCTCCACAGACGACTGAAGGCGTTATTGACTGCCATTATCGACAGACAGCACTGAGTGGAAAAGCTGCCCTTAACAATTAACGGTGACCGCGTAGTCAACGAGCCGAGATCCTCTATGGGTCATCAATGTTCGTTCTAGGCGAGTATCACGGCACCCAGCCAGTCAATGACGCACAAATCATTGTGCGCTAGTTTAGTGAAGGGGCACGGACAGAAATGGTTGCTCTATATTGTCACGTGGTCGTGACGTCGACGAAGGCAGCAGTCAGCACGTCACAGATGAAACTCTTTATTTGGCCGAACATGTGGCCGAGAAACTGAAAGGCAAGTTACAGCAATAGACTGATAGCGGCGAGCAGAACGTCGACCTTCGATCAACTGACAAGCGGTGAAGCGCGTCGGCATTTATACATGTGCCGTCGAATATTCCAGCGTTATCGCTGGTTGTCGCGCAAGTTCTAGAATAAGCTCGAGCGTTCGCGTCTTGCGCGCAAATCTTAACAAAACGATCTACAATAATCGGGAAGCTTCTCGAAAAATGAGGCGCAGTTTGCGCTGAGCGTTGCTGACAGTCTTTGTGGGTGAAAGCCGAATGCAGCAAAAGTGATAATAAGAAACGCACGTCGCAATGCCCTCCCCCCTGAAAAAGCATCGTCCTGATGCTTAAAACAGAGCACGCGGGGGTGGCCAATGCATGCAACAAGAAATAACGATAAAGCAAGAAAGTACAATAAGCAATAAGTAAAAGTACGAGAGAGAGAGAATTTATTTGAAGGCAGAGAGGTCGGTCTGAGGTAGTGCGCTCTAGCCTGCTACTCTGCACAGGGAAAAAGGGAAAGGGGAAAAAAGGAGTGATGAGGGGTTATGATGAGGAGAGGAAAGAGTTATGCGTATATACAATAATACAATAACCACGTGACATGGTTGTTTCGCTATAGTCTTGTGTCGAGTTCTGTGCTCTTGAGAATATCTATCACAGCTTTGATAGCAAGAATCGGTGTGGCAACACTAAGTAAGAAGTAAAAGTACAGTCCTCATATTCACTAACGCGCGTAGTATGGCTTGAGGCGCACGACATGGACGACTTCAGGTCGCGCACGGCACCGTTGAGAGTTCGTAATACCGTCAGGGACCACCTCGTAGTCGAGTGTGCCGTGGCGTCTAAGTACCCTGTACGGTCCGAAGTATCGTCGAAGAAGCTTCTCACTAAGTCCCCGTAGGCTTATTGGCGTCGATACCCATACACGGTTCCCGGGTTGGTATTCCATGTGGCGTCGTCGAAGGTTGTGGCGGCGGCTGTCAGCCGTCTGCTGGTTCTTGATCCGTAGGCGGGCGAGCTGTCGTGCATCTTCGGCACGTCGCAAATAAGCAGCGACGTCGAGATTGTCTTCGTCGGTGGCCGTTGGCAGCATTGCGTCGAGCGTCGTTTACTGGGCTCCTTCCGTAGACCACGTGTAAGGCGTCACCTGCGTCGTTTCTTGCACAGCGGTGTTGTATGCGAAGGTCACGTACTGAAGGATGGCATCCCACGTCTTGTGCTCGACGTCAACGTACATGTCAGCATGTCGGCGATGCTCTTATTTAGCCGCTCGGTGAGGCCAATGGTCTGAGGGTGGTAGGCAGGGTCCCGCGGTGGCTTGTCTGGCTGTACCTCAAGATCTCCTGAGTTAGCTCCGCAGTAAACACCGTACCTCTGTCGGTGATGAGACTCTCGGGCGCCATGACGCAGAACGATGTCTTCAACGAAGAACTTCGCTACCTCGACGGCACTGCCTCTAGGTAGGCCTTTGTTTCGGCGTAGCGGGTCAGGTAGTCGGTAGCTACGACGACCCATTTATTACCACTAGTCGACGTTGGGAACGGCCCCAGGAGGTCCATTCCGATCTGCTGGAACGGTGGCCCCGGTGGCTCGATCGGCTGAAGAAAGCCTGCTGGTCTTGTTGACGGGGTCTGGCGTCGCTGACAGTCTCGGCATGTCCTACGTAGCGAGTGGACGTCGGGGGCAAGGTGCGGCAGTAGTACTCTTGTCTCTTGCCAGCGTTCGGGAAACATCGAGGTGTCCTGTCGCGTCGTCGTGCAGGGCCTGGAGTATATCTGGTCGCAATTCTGAAGCCATCACGAGAAGGTA
>NC_051179.1:89002434-89062433 GCF_013339695.2 Rhipicephalus sanguineus
AGATTGGCCGCGTATCTGCGGGCTTCGCTGCAAATGTAATCTAACTTTTTAGTTTATTTCTTATTTATTTATTTGTTTGACAATACATGATGGTCGTGGTGCAGGAGACTAAAGGCGACATTGTGAGTCGCCTGACTAGGCCTCAAGCACCACCCTGTACATTCGTCCACACAACGCAACTGATTTGAAAAAAAAAAAGAAATGCATGAGTACAACAATATTTTGATTAACGGGGAAAAAAAACTTGTAGTAACATAATATAACAAGACAACGAAAATAGATAACAGAATGCACTGGTATCATTACAAAGCACATGTAAATGAAAGAGAGCAGTAGTTATACAAATATAAATATAAATACCGGTGTTCTAATGGGAACATCTATGCAGACATTCACACATGACAAAACCAGGTATATAATACTAATATACGATATAAATTAGCCACGTAAATTGAACGGCTCAAGTTATGAGCAAAATACAGCAACTATTTATGTCCAAGGAAGTACACTTTCGATTTCTTTCTGAAAGTGGACGTGGAAGAAGAAACCTGTTACTATTTATTTATTTATTTGTAAATACTGCCAATCCCAAAGGGATCATAGCAGGAGGGCATATACAGTAGTTGAATACAAAATAACACAAATTGTGATACAATGGAAACACAAATAATTACAAAGAAAGTGCACACAAGAGCGATTAGTGGTATGTGCATATGAAGAAAATAGGCTCGCATAATAAGGACCATAGTCAAGGGAAGGAAAAAAAGAAACATGAAAAAAAAAGAAAAACATTTTGAGACCATGGTGTAAGCATTTTAACATAGTAGAGCTTTAGCGCGAGGCGACAAATGCATCCTGTGGGGCTTCAGGTATTGAGAAAGAAAAAAATAGAGCAGAAAATGCATTAAGAAAAAAAAAACAGGTGACAGGTGCAGTTTCATACATCAATAGGAGGGTGGAAAGACAGAACTATCTAACAGGGTTCAAGGTTCGCTTTCAAGTGCAGTTAAGAACTGTGTTAGTGATGTGCTTTCTATGATATGTAGGGAAAGGTTATTCCATTCTCTTATGGTCAATGGAAAAAAATGAATTTTTGAACAGGCGGTATGGGAGGTGTATTCAGTGAGCATCTGCGTATGGTTATGTCTTGTAGGGCGTGTTTGTAAGCTTGTGATGAAGTTTGTGGCATCAATATTTACTTTGTTATGCGTAAGTAAGTACATAAATTTCAGTCTAGCTATTCTGGCTCGGCGCTGAAGAGTATGGTTACTACTTGCGGATGGATGTTTAACAAATGAGGGATTTGCCATTTTAACAGTTGCTGACCATAGGCAGTCCTCGTGTTTGGCTTTAAAAAAAGCAGAATGACTGAAGTTGTAGTTTCGAATAGTGTTTGTGTAGGTTGCAAAAATCGCTTAGTGTCATTCTTGTACTACGTAAATATAAGCTCAGCGAGATGCTGGCGTTATATCTCACGAATGCTAAAAATGTGGTCTGATGAAAAACAAGAGGATACGTGCTCATAGTATGACAGGTTGTGAATGAAACGAACAGCTCTTTATTTTCCATAAGATACAGTGGCGAACTAAAGTGGCGGCAGCTCGAGCTCGAGGCGCGGAATGACAGTGCAGTCAAGTAAGCTTGCGTTTCACTCGGGGGGTGTTGACGTTTCAGCTATGCACATGCTTATGTGCAGGAGAACAGGAGGAGGGCCGTTCGATTTGGCGACGCACGTTTCGGTGGACGACGCCCGCATCGTTACAAGTATGCGCGTCGACCCCGTCTTGGGCTTCGGTGGCCCTTCGTTCCCAGGGCCCGCGGCGTCCTGAAGCCTGCCGATAGTATAGAGATAAGGAGCTGCACAGCATTGCAAGTATTAATAACGCCCCTTCTGTTTCTTCTGTCTTTTTTTGTGTGGTGGCTGTTCCGCGTCTAGTTTATCTTAAGTAATGTGCCAACTAGCCCAACAGCCAGCTGAGTTATTTATAACGTCTCCGATGCGCGAAGTATCTTCCTGAACTGTCGTGATCATTAGGATGGTGCTATATGTGTTGTTGAGGATGCGTAAGGACTACTGTAAGTAAAAGTGACAATCGTGTAAATATACATAAGCAGAAGAAATAAGAGTTAGGTTTCAGGACCTCGCGTTACGCGCGATCAGGTGAATCTGAAAGATAAAGTCTAGGCGAATCTCAGTCCACAGAAGGATGCATCTCCGAAGGTGTTAACTGTGGAAGGTACTTCCAAGTTGCTTACAACATATGGATAAGAAGTGCATATTGGCCACAGATAAAAAATGGGAATTGTAGTATTTCACGCTGTTGATGTTACATTGGACTGGCCAGCACCAACAAGTGCACAACTGCATTCAAAGAGATGTCTTTTATGCAGATGTTCTTGTTTCAAAACTGGCTGGTACATTTTAGAGGCAGCCTTTGAACTGAAGCAAGACTGATAGTTGGGCTAGTTGGTGATACATGTACGGGCGGTAAGCAGCGCACATACTCCGGGACGGATAGAAGGGAACACAAACAAGCGCGGCTCTCACACTGAAGGTTTATTGCAACAAACAAATAATTTGAAACACTTGCGATAAACATATAGAAACATGCCCAGAGGGGCCAGCGAGGGGACCTTCTCTACGTCATTAACAGACTTAAGGCTGCGAGTGACTGCGCAGGCACGACAAAAATGTTTGTCAAACAAACATGTTACTGATTATTATTTCTTCTTTTTCATGCAATGATACCGATGTTTGGACTAACGCAGGACTCCCCTTCTTTTTTGATATAGAAGGCTTCTACCAGTTCTCTTGTCATCTGATCACTACGTTTGAAGAGCACTGTCGTTTCATTGTACAAAGGCGTACACCCACACGTGTTGCAGTGCGAAGGCAGATTCGCGTACGTGCAGGACTTGAAGGATCCGGAGTGTTCTTTTAATCGTGTATAGAGACAGCGCCCCATTTGCCCGATATACGCTTTTTTACATGTTAAGGGAATTCTGTACACTACCTCTAGTGCACAGGGTATTGAAGCGTCCCTGTGTTTCACACCGCACCTATTTTGGCTAGAGCTATTTCTATCATGTTTTTTTGTTCACAATAGGGCACAATTTTCCTAATTTGTTTCCTGCTGAGAATATTAGCTGTACGTCGTACCTAGATGCCACACTTTTTTGTCCATGGGCTAATCTATGGTTGTAGGGCATGGTGGCACATTTCTTTGACCTCTCTTGTTTTTCAACACTTTTTTCTTCCTTCTTGATCTGACGTATCAGACCTTCGCAAACAGAAGTGATGACAGGTGTCGGGAAGCCGGCTGCCTGAAGGCGACACACCTGTTCACAGAAGCTTTGTTCCACTTGGTGCCTGCACGATTTCTGAATCGCCGCCCCGAGGGTAGACGTAGGGATGCCCTTCTTCACTATTTTTGAATGACCAGATTTGTAACTAAGCAATGGCTTAACTGATCTAGGGTTATACGCCCAACAAGGTGGTGGTTGGCAAAAGTTATCTTTATGTCTAGGAACTGTAAGGCATGCTGTGAAGGCATTCGCTCGTGAATTTTAGCCCTATCCCCGTTTCTTGAAAACCTGCAGGGCCCTTTCAAACGCTCATGAGCTTCTTCATTTTCGGACACAACTATTAGGTAATCGTCCACGTACCGGGCGACACGAACCACATTCCCCTCCAACTTCTTCTTCTAGTTGGGAATCAACTTTCCCGAGAAAAATGCTTCGGCTGAGATCTGGTGCCACTATAGACCCCAATACAGACCCCCCGCTTTTTGGACCATCGTTTTCCCTTCCCAAACAATGAAGGTTGATTGCAAATAGAACATAAATACCTCTAGGAAACGTGTCCATCTTCAAACCGCATTCGTTTTGGAACTTTTGCTCGTCGTTTATCCTCTGTGATACCTCCCTTCACACACTTCATTAACTCCCGCTGTGGAACGAGAATAATAGAGATCTACTACGTCTACACTGAATGCCGTGCATCCATCTACTTTGCACAACGTATTCTTCAACGATTACTTGCGAATTCTTTACTAAGAATGGATCCTGCACTTTTAGTTTTTGTAGTTGCTTCTGCAAAAAGGTTGAAACATTCAATTGCCACGTGCCTCTTTCGGGAAACTATAGTGCGAAAAGGCTGCTCCGGTTTATGTGTTTTTATCGTGAAGAAAGGTTCCAGATGTAACCCCTGAACTTTGCTACGCTCCTAGACAAACGTTCCAGGTTCATTTCCTGCAGGAGGTTCTTTGCGCTTTCCTTAACTTTTTTCGGGTCTCCTTTTACTACCCGGAAGTTTTCAGTAGGGCTACAGACGCTTTTCAGAAAAACTGTCCCTCAGTCATCAGTACAAAAAACCCTTCCTTATCCGCGGTTAACAACTTTAAATTTCTTTCTTCAAGGATTCGGCAAGAGGTAGTAACCGTATACTTTTCTTCTGCGTCTCTTTTTGACTACGCCTAATAACATGCGCACATTCAAACACACCTAGTCCTCTCATCGTCCGTAACCTGCTTAGAAACATTCCTTGCTAAGGCTACCTTTTCCACCGCGCTGAGCCTCGGTTCCACGCAGAACTTGGGCCGAGCTTGAGTGGGTCCAGGTGCTCCTCCGGTATCGTTGTACCGGCGAGGTTCAAGACTTTGCCCGCAGGATTTGTCCTCCCGTTGCATTTCGGCGCTCGTGGTCTGGCTGTCACCCATAGGAACTCAGTCACAGAATTACTGGTCTACACACTCGCCGTATCTTCTTTTCCCTTCTCTTCTTTTACATTGTAGTACGCAGGTTGTCTAAGGCAGTCCTTAAGCAGTCTTGTCTGGCTCCATAATTCAGACCTCCAAATTCGAAACATCCGCTTCGTGTGTCCTACCGCTGGTCGCATCCCCCCGCACATGGCCATTAGTTGCTCTGGGCAAGTCCCATGGCGCAAGTGCCCACGACATCACTCTTGCGCGACATTCGCACTTGGCTATTCTTGCCACCAAGAAGGCTGGGTCTTGAAATACGTTAGGACGAAGAAAAGGAGCCCTTGTAGAAGAAATGAACTGAAGCAAGACTGATAGTTGGGCTAGTTGGTGATACATTATGGGCGGTAACAGCGCACACACTCACCGGACGGATAGAAGGGAACACAAACAAGCGCTGACTCTCAACTGAAGGTTTATTGCAACAAAGGAGACCCGAAAAAAGTTAAGGAAAGCGGAAAGAACCTCCTGCAGGAAATGAACCTGGAACGTTTGTCTAGGAGCGTAGCAAAGGTTCAGGGGTTACATCTGGAACCTTTCTTTAACGATAAAAAAAAGTCACAGTTTCGCCGCAAGGCGAAGCAATGAATATGCGATAGGAAGAAACTAATGCTATACGAAGTGAGGCTCGTCAATGGATACTCTCAGTTTGAACAGGCACTCCTGTTGCAAAGGCGGCCAAAGCAGCGAACGAAACTATCGTGCTTCAAGTGTCGAGGCATGTGACACTTGATAGTTCGCGCTCATCGTCTGCTTTTTCGTTTAGGCGGCGTCCCTTGCTCGAGTGACTTTCGTACGCTCCGTAACAATGAGCGCGGACACCACGGTGAAACTTGAACAACCCTCTTCCCCTCACCACCAGAAAACCGCGCGAGCAGACAGCGGAAGGGCAAGGTTCTCCTTGCGCAAATATAAGGAAGCGAGCGAGCACGGCCGACGACTTTTAAATGCGCCCGTCGTGCTCCCTAGCGCCATCTCGCTGGTAATAAAGAAACGCTTATAAGCGCCGGCCGTCTCTGAGTCTGTCCAGCGGTAAAGGGTGTGTATATAACGCTCGCCGTTAGCTACGAAGATGATCTGTGTTTCGTGGCGTAGCGGTTAGCGCCACTCGCTGCGGAGCAAGAGGTCCCTGGTTCGATTCCGCGCTTCGGAAGCATTTTTCTGAATTATTTTTCTTTGGGGCTTTTTATATATATTAGGGGGGATTCCACGTAAGATCGAACAAACGATGGCTGGTCGACCTCTCAATTTATTTCAAAATTTTATATATTATTGCCTGATCGAGTGGAAAGAAAGAGATCCGCAATTTGTTTTAGCGCCAAAAATTTTTTCGAACCACAGGAAAATCAATAATCGACGAAGAGGTGGAGTGGAGCGCTCATCCGCTCTACAGTGTTTCGGCCAACTTTCGTTATGAATTGCACAAAATATATTAAAGTTAGGTAGCTGAAATTTATTTAACTAAATACATGCATGTTTTGCTTCTGCTCATGTATTTTTAGTTTTTATGTGTAGTGTAGATGTTTTTATAAAAAACCTCAAAAATGGCCCAATCGGCAAAATTTTCTTTACTTTGAAGGTCTTTAGCTCAAAAAAGCCTTGTAGCAGAGCGACAAAAATTCTGCATTACGTCTTCGCATGCGTATCTACCAAACTGCCAAATCTTGTATTGATATAACTTTTCAGTAAAGAGATATGATCGGGCTAAGTTCAAGAAAACACCGAACAATGAAAACTTCTGACGACAATTAAAAAAAAACCCCATTTTTTAAATTTCTTAAACTTTGTCCACTTATGCTCCTCCACATCAGCTTTCACAATAATTAAAAACATGTTGCATAATGTCGTTGCACTAATAGTTACGGCCCCTCCAAATAGGACCCTTCGGCAAGGATGGGCCAATCCGACTTCTTGCCCAGCAGTGTATAAAATGCAGGCAGGATTGAATTTCTTTTTATTAAAAGGTCAGCAGGTACCTAAAAAGGTGTCGCCGGCACTGAAGACATTAATTTTGAAATTATTTGGTCACTGCAGCGGCCACGAGCGCGGAGCTACCGAGTAGGCGCGCGTGCACCCGAGATGCTCGTTGTAAGAGACGGAGCAGTGAGAGCACGTTCTCGCGTCCTCAGACCGATTGAGTTCGAACAGCAACACCTCTCGGGTGACTTGAACGCACGTGCACTGGAGCTTCGCTATTCTATCCGCCCTCTGTTCGCATCTCAGCTAGGCGCTGATAACACGGCGGAGATTGAAGCAAGATGAAAACTCTATAAGGGAGCTATGAGCGCTCGCTTCACGCACGCTGCTGCCACAGAAACTGCGCTGCGCCAGTTGCGATCAGTGGAAAGCATGAACGTGGCGCTCCTGTGGCAAAGCAAAATATGGATTGTCAAAGGAAAGAAAAGCAAAACTATCGGTAACCGGATGCGCTTGTCTATATTAGATGCCGGCAGCAGACGGCGTGAACTGGCCGCGTGTTCAGTGCGCTGTTCACACTTCATTCGGCGCGGATAGTTCTTGTGCTTTGCTCTTACTCTACACCTCCTGTGCGTCTCATGACGAGAAAGTATAGCTCTGAATGAGTCTATTGTGGAGACTACCTTTCGAAGCACAAGAAGCTTAAAGGAGTACTGATACGAATTTTAAAAAAATTCGGATTGTTGCTCGAAATAAAAATACTGTTGTCGAGAAACCTAAAACGACTATTGTGGTGCCTGGGAATGCATCCTATACTTTAATTAGCGCCACCTTAAATAGACACTTTCGGTTTCGATATTGAGGGGGTGGCTTCTCAGTGTCGTTTCATAGCAGTGTGACGTCACGGAGATACAGAAATTCGCGACGTAGTAGCGGGAAATCCGTCATCTGCTCGTGGTGCAATAGACAACGATGAGTGAATTGTCGTCCAGTGACCCTGACAGTGATTTCTACGATTTAGGCTGCATGCAGGACGCAGAACTCGCGAACTCGGAGGAAATGTCTTGACTTGTCGGGATAATGTCCTTGCAGTGTGGCTGGCTTGCAAATGCTCAGCGACGAAAACTTCAAAGTCAAATTAAAATATTTTATACTTGTTCTCCGACTCCAGTGTGTGGACAGCATGGACACTGCATACCAACGAAGCAAAAAATGTCCCTTTTGCGATGTCTCGAAATCGTGTCAGTACTCCTTTAATTAATGCAAAGAAGCCAAAATTTCGCAGAGTTACCTACCTAGACATAAATGCTTTGAAGGAACGTTTAACGCCCGAAAGATCAGTGACTGTCAGTGAGACGGACTACTTGTGCTACGCGTACTTTTGCTACCACTGCAATGAAAGATCTTCACGGAACGCACTGTATAACGATGACATTCTTGTGCCCCCTGAAAAAGAAATAGTCGCAATTAACCAGATCACTGCGACTACCGGTGCACATGCGTTCAAGTCACCCGAGAGGTGTTGCTGTTTCGAACTCAATCGGTCTGAGGACGCGAAAACGAGCTCTCACTGCGCCGTCTCTTACAACGAGCATCTCGGGTGCGCGCGCGCCTGATCGGTAGCCCCGCGCTCGTGGCCGCTGCAGTGACCAAATATTTTCAAAATTAACGTCTTCAGTGCCGGCAACACCTTTTTAGGTACCTGCTGGCCTTTTAATAAAAAGAAATTCAATCCTGCCTGCATTTTATACACTTGCTGGGCAAGAAGTCGGAATTGCCCATCCTTGCCTAAGGGTCTTATTGGAGGGGCCGTAACTATTAGTGCAACGACATTATGCAACATGTTTTAATGATTGTGAAAGATGATGTGGAGGAGAATAAGTGGACAAAGTTTAAGAAATTTAAAAAATGGGTTTTTTTTTTTTAATTGTCGTCAGAAGTTTCCGTTGTTCGGTGTTTTCTTGAACTTAGCCCAATCATATCTCTTTACTGAAAAGCTATATAAATACAAGATTTGGCACTTTGGTAGATACGCATGCGAAGAACGTAATGCAGAATTTTTGTCGCTATGCTACAAGGCTTTTTTGAGATAAAGACCTTCAAAGTAAAGAAAATTTTGCCGATTGGGCCATTTTTGAGGTTTTTTATAAAAACATCTACACTACACATAAAAACTAAAAATACCTGAGCAGAAGCAAAAACATGCATACATTTAGGTAAATAAATTTCAGCTACCTAACTTTAATATATTTTGTGGAATTCATAACGAAAGTTGGCCGAAACAGCAGAGCGGATGAGCGCTCCACTCCACCTCTTCGTCATTATTGATTTCCTGTGGTTCGACAAAATTTTTGGTGGCAAAACAAATTGCGGATCTCTTCTTTCCACTCATCAGGCAATAATATATAAAATTTTGAAATAAATTTGAGAGGTCGACCAGCCATCGTTTGTTCGATCTTACGTGGAATCACCCTGAAATGCTTGCAAAACGCGACGTGAAGGGGACATAAGTTGCAAAGAAACGTGCAATTAAACACTATTTTGTATCTGAAATTGTCAATGCAACAACAGAAAAATAAGAGAAAAGTGAAGCGTTTAGTTTTAAATTTGTGAAGCAGACGATATCTTCTGCAATTTAGCGCGATATTTGGAGATGAGCGACAAAGCCATAGTAACCTTTTTAGGCAATAAGCGAGCCAGCCAAGCCAGCGTCGACATTGCCGGCATCGTTATTTCGCTGGTTGTTTTGTGTAGGTGTTCTGTGGTTATGTCGGCAGCCGCCTGGGCCCCAGCAGCAGGCCGCCGCCGGAGTGGCGGTGGCTATGGCGAACTAAAATGGCGGCAGCTCGAGCTCGAGGCGCGGAATGACGGTGCAATCAGGTAAGCTTGCGTTTCACTCGGGTGGTGTTGACGTTTCAGCTATGCACATGCTTATTGCAGGAGAACAGGCGGAGGGCCGTTCGATTTGGCGACGCACGTTTTGGTGGACGACGCCCGCATCGTTACAAGTATGCGCGTCGACCCCGTCTTGGGCTGCGGTGGCCCTTCGTTCCCAGGGCCCGCGGCGTCCAGAAGCGCTGCCGATAGTATAGAGATAAGGAGCTACACAGCATTGCAAGTATTAATAATGCCCCTTCTGTTCCTTCTGTCTTTTTTGTTGCGGTGGCTGTTCCGCGTCTAGTTTATCTTAAGTAATGTGCCAACTAGCCCAACAGCCAGCTGAGTTATTTATAACGTCTCCGATGCGCGAAGTATCTTCCTGAACTGTCGTGATCATTAAGATGATGCTATATGTTTTTCTGAGGATGCGTAAGGACTACTGTAAGTAAAAGTTACAATCATGTAAATATACATAAGCAGAAGCAATAAGAGTTAAGTTTCAGGACCTCACGTTACGCGCGATCAGTTGAATCTGAAAGATAAAGTCTAGGCGAATCTCAATCCACAGGTGCATCTCCGAAGGTGTTAGCTGTGGAAAGTACTTCCACGTTGCTTACAACATACGGTTAACAAGTGCATAATGGCCACAGATAAAGAAGAGGTATTGTAGTATTTCATGCAGTTGATGTTACATTGGACTGGCAGCACTAAGAAGTGCACAAACTGAACTAAAAGAGATGTCTTTTATGCAGATGTGCTGGCTTCAAAACCGGCTGGTACAATATTAGAGGCATCCTTTGTTGTTGTTGGCAGCAGTGAATGATAAGACAATGATGTAAGCAATGAGACAACTTGACTGCTTTTTATTATTGCAAGGATGATGAATACATTCTCACAATACATTCTGAAATATCATGTATTACTCTTGCATGTAAACTTGTATAGTCCACCAAAGAAACCAGGACAGAAAGTAGCTACACAGTGCTGTGCCCACGTTGCCTCTTTCGGTACTGGTTCGTTTTGTGCCTATAAGCGTTTACATAGATTACCAACCACAGCAAGCTTGTGCTCTCGCATGTACGAGTGGCTACTACATGAATAGAGCGTTTGTACACACCTGCCAGACTCGTACAGTCATCACACGGGTTCGCATTGTGAATAAAGTGCTGAAAACAATGCTCTGGAATGGCATTCAATGTTGCATGCACTGCTGCAAAATAACACAGTCTGTTTACAGAGTCACTATGGTCTCAACAAACTAGTCCTCCTATGATTTGCGGCAGAAGCTGAGCATGATTTTGCCTAACCATTTGGTACAATTAGCATGCTCTCAATGAACGAACACAATGAAGCTTTTGTCAGAATACAATTCCTGCAAGAACACAAGTACAGGGGATAGGTACAGGATCGAACACAATGCAAGTGGCTACTTTGTCATGAGAAACAGCAAGAGCTTCTTGTGTTTCACGTTTCTGTGCACATCTCGCAGGAATGTAAACCCCATTACATCGAGTCGTGCCCAGCTGTGAACCACTACAGAGCGTGATCCTGCCTTTGCCTACCCGCCTGATACATGTTTACTGCAGCCGTATCGTCGCTCTTGTTGTTGTAAAGGTCCGCATATTCTCATTCGAGTTCTTCAGTGCAAGGGATGTCGTCTGGCTCAGGTAGCTGCTGCCAAACACCGAGGTTGTGAAGCACGACACAAACTGCGATGATCTTCGACGTGAAGAGTGGGCCATAGTACAGTGTCCTGTACCTCTGCAAGCACCGAATGTGGGCTTTCAGGACTCCAGTGCACAGTTATACGACGCACCGCAGTGAAGAGTGGGTGCGGTGGAATCGGGCAGCAGAGGATTCTGCAGGATGTGCTCCGGGATGGGGTTAAGCAGCCAAGGTTGAAGCGAGTATGCACTATCACCTGTGGAGGACAGTGTTCCAATTAGCATAATATGAATGGATACATAAATATGTACTATTCCTTTCTCACTTCTTTTAACTTATTCCAAGACATCGTGTCACTGATATGCACTGCTTTCCTTTTTTTACAGCTAGACATATTGACAGAATTGCTTGTCTGGTTAGGTTACATAATTACGGCTTTTGAAATGCTCCAACAAAAAATGGCTTTATCAACTCAATTCCTTCGTCAGGAGGAATGACAACGAAGCTACTGAACTGCAACCTTTAACTTCTGTCATAGAGAAGAAGGGGCGAGTGACAGAAGGCTCATCTTCTTTGGTGGCAAGGGTGTTGTGCTTTCTTTTGATTGCATGGGACTGATGTGTGGTTTCAGACGGTCAGCGCACTCAAGGCTTGGTTTCGCTTAGCTTTTTTTGTGCTTAGGCCGTCAATGAAAAGTGACAGCAGGTTTCTTTTGCAACCGTTTGAGTTGTTTTTTAGTGCTTTTTATGAACCATGACTGAAATACCTTTGAGTTGTCAGTTGACTTATTTTATTGCTATATAGCACATGGCTGTGCTTGCTTATTTGTATTTTTTTATACAAGTTGTCCTTTCTACACATAATTGTATTTATGAATGTACAACATCTATGGCAGTTGTATTTGATGTATTCTTTTTTTTAACATAGCCTCAGAGTGTAGCATTTTCTGTATCATCGCATGCTTACTATTTATTATTTCACCACTTTATAATAAAGGATCATACAATGTCTTCATGAAAGTTTATTTCATGCTTGACCTTTCTATTGCACTGGTAGTCTTTCCCATGACCATAGAAAGACAAGTTGCAATTATTCACTGAGAGCAAGTCGGATCATTATGTGCCGCCTCGGGTCTCAGTATGACTTTTTTCTCAAATGTGTACATGAGAGAGTCTTCATTCTAGTGCTACTAAAGTAGATATTGTTCGACCAAGGTTGCTGCCAGTAATAACATACGGGGCAGAAATTTGGACAAACAGACTTGAGTAGTTAAGAACCATGCAGTGTGTAATAAAATTACCATGAATAATGTTTTTGCTACACTAAGACACCACACAAGCATTCTCATGCTTGCATACCAAGCAGCTATTCACCAACCTGGCCACGACGTCCACTGCCCAGTCCTGGCTCACGGTGAATGTCTTCCACATAAAGGCGTCGTGCACGGACCCCGAGTGCGAGGGCAGTCATCGACAGGGTTGGTCACATACCTGCAGAGTGTTGTTTGCTTTGGAAGGAATTCGGCAACAGCAATACAACCAGCTACATGCAGAACAACTGTGTGTGCCGACACACTTATTTCTCTCGAGTTGCTTTCGGAGCGCAGCTTCGACAGCTGTATCTTTCATTTCATATGTGGCAGTTACTGCATGTCTGCATATCACTGTTTATTAAATTAGAGCGCAATCAGCACGTTTGATTTCCTTTCATGCATTATTTTTCTTAAAAGCTGCCACGATTAAATATGAAGCTCGATGAACTTTTTATGGTGTCAAGTCACCCCTGCCAAAACTAAATAGTGACGAAAACTCCGTTTACCGCGACTACTGCGTTCTTTTCTATCACTGCAGAGTGGCGAAAAGCTGTCTTTCACGTTCCTCCTTTGCATTCTACTAACAGCATGCGCGAGATTGAATAAGATGAAATTTGTTCTCACCACCATGACGCTGAGGGCGTAAAAGTTCTTGCGGCAAAAGTAAGCAGCCTTGTTGCCATCGTCCTTTTCATACGGCGCACTTATGCACACGAACGTGTCGTCGACCACCTCAACGCAGCCTTCAAATCTTACATCTACGTGGACAAAGCCTTCCTTTTGGCAGGGAGGGCGATCCACTCATTACCGAGGCGCTCGACGATCGCTTCCAGGACAGCATGAATCGTGAGACCCACACTGGACTAGCTCGTCGGCACGTCCTCGCTGTTCGCGATCGCGTCGTGATAACTGCCGGTGGCGAACAAGCGAAGGGCGCAAAGCACTTGTAGCTCAACAAAAACAACAACAACGGTCGGGGTTGTTCTCGTTTCCGTACGCCGCCTCTCCAGGTCCTGGCGAAGCTCCCCGCACAGCCATCGCACAGTGTCCTTGGTCAGCCGGCACCGCAGTTGAAACAATTGATCGGTCATCACAAAAGCATCGCGGTACTCGCGGAATTCTTTCTTCCTGCAGCTCCAGCCACTACACAACAAAGGGCAGCGCCATTTTTCTTCGCTTATCTAGCGTTCTCTTGCGGCGAGAACCGCAACTTCGAACAAGCCAAATTAAACAATAACCTTTTATTTTAACAAGCAAGCTTCATGTACAACACTTTATAATATTACTAACCGAAAACATGCTTGTAAAGTAACTCACGGAATGACATCTACACATACGTATGTGAGGCTGCACATCGAACAAGCAACTCAATTTACAACAATATGGCGGTCAATTTTGGGCACTTCATCGTTCTCACATTTTAAGCTGGCCCCGCCACGGTGGTCTAGTGGTTATGGCGCTCGACTGCTGACCCGAAGGTCGCGGGATCGAATCCCGGCCGCGGCGGCTGCATTTTCGATGGAGGCGAAAATGTTTGAGGCCCGTGTACTTAGATTTAGGTGCACGTTAAAGAACCCCAGGTGGTCAAAATTTCCGGAGCCCTCCACTACGGCGTCTCTCATAATCATATCGTGGTTTTGGGACGTTAAACCCCAGAGATTATTATATATTTTAAGCTGCAAATTTGGCAGGATGCAACGTCACGCAACGTCAAATTGACGCTACAAAAAGTGAGGTCCTGTGACGCAATGGGCGCCATCAGTGCAATGTCCAATCGTGTTGCAGACATGACGGCTCTTCGTCAAGCGAGCAGTAGTTTCGATAAACATCAAGTTGACCGTAGGCACAGCTCAGTACCATATTTCGGTTTCGTTGTTCAACCCAAACCTTTATTTCTACATGACAGAGTACGGCGAAGCGTTACATCGGAAAAAATTAACTATTTTTTGGCACGTTACGTCATCGCAGATTCCTGTGTCGTAACGCCATTGCAGTGCCACAATGCGAACGACCTCGCGTGACCAATCAAATCATCAACATGGCGGAATTTGACAATGTCCAGAATAGCACCCATGGTCTAAGTTATTCGCCATGACAGCTACAGATAGGCTTATCACGATCCGCTACGACTGGCCAGAGATTTACAAAGATATCGAAGCTGGGAAAGAAGTGTCAAGCCTGAAAAAGCCATGAAAGTGACCCTGCACCCGCGTTTCGCGGCGAAGCTGTTCGGTCTACTAGACAGCCATTTCCACTCGGTGCATAGAGACCTGGCGGGTCAAAAGTGAGGTACCTTTTTAAAGCACAGCTTACGTCCCAGGAAGCTGTGGCATCGGTGAGCGTCTCCACAGACGACTGAAGGCGTTATTGACTGCCATTATCGACAGACAGCACTGAGTGGAAAAGCTGCCCCTTAACAATTAACGGTGACCGCGTAGTCAACGAGCCGAGATCCTCTATGGGTCATCAATGTTCGTTCTAGGCGAGTATCACGGCACCCAGCCAGTCAATGACGCACAAATCATTGTGCGCTAGTTTAGTGAAGGGGCACGGACAGAAATGGTTGCTCTATATTGTCACGTGGTCGTGACGTCGACGAAGGCAGCAGTCAGCACGTCACAGATGAAACTCTTTATTTGGCCGAACATGTGGCCGAGAAACTGAAAGGCAAGTTACAGCAATAGACTGATAGCGGCGAGCAGAACGTCGACCTTCGATCAACTGACAAGCGGTGAAGCGCGTCGGCATTTATACATGTGCCGTCGAATATTCCAGCGTTATCGCTGGTTGTCGCGCAAGTTCTAGAATAAGCTCGAGCGTTCGCGTCTTGCGCGCAATCTTAACAAAACGATCTACAATAATCGGGAAGCTTCTCGAAAAATGAGGCGCAGTTTGCGCTGAGCGTTGCTGACAGTCTTTGTGGGTGAAAGCCGAATGCAGCAAAAGTGATAATAAGAAACGCACGTCGCAATGCCCTCCCCCCTGAAAAAGCATCGTCCTGATGCTTAAAACAGAGCACGCGGGGGTGGCCAATGCATGCAACAAGAAATAACGATAAAGCAAGAAAGTACAATAAGCAATAAGTAAAAGTACGAGAGAGAGAGAATTTATTTGAAGGCAGAGAGGTCGGTCTGAGGTAGTGCGCTCTAGCCTGCTACTCTGCACAGGGAAAAAGGGAAAGGGGAAAAAAGGAGTGATGAGGGGTTATGATGAGGAGAGGAAAGAGTTATGCGTATATACAATAATACAATAACCACGTGACATGGTTGTTTCGCTATAGTCTTGTGTCGAGTTCTGTGCTCTTGAGAATATCTATCACAGCTTTGATAGCAAGAATCGGTGTGGCAACACTAAGTAAGAAGTAAAAGTACAGTCCTCATATTCACTAACGCGCGTAGTATGGCTTGAGGCGCACGACATGGACGACTTCAGGTCGCGCACGGCACCGTTGAGAGTTCGTAATACCGTCAGGGACCACCTCGTAGTCGAGTGTGCCGTGGCGTCTAAGTACCCTGTACGGTCCGAAGTATCGTCGAAGAAGCTTCTCACTAAGTCCCCGTAGGCTTATTGGCGTCGATACCCATACACGGTCACCGGGTTGGTATTCCATGTGGCGTCGTCGAAGGTTGTGGCGGCGGCTGTCAGCCGTCTGCTGGTTCTTGATCCGTAGGCGGGCGAGCTGTCGTGCATCTTCGGCACGTCGCAAATAAGCAGCGACGTCGAGATTGTCTTCGTCGGTGGCCGTTGGCAGCATTGCGTCGAGCGTCGTTACTGGGCTCCTTCCGTAGACCAACGTGTAAGGCGTCACCTGCGTCGTTTCTTGCACAGCGGTGTTGTATGCGAAGGTCACGTACGGAAGGATGGCATCCCACGTCTTGTGCTCGACGTCAACGTACATGTCCAGCATGTCGGCGATGCTCTTATTTAGCCGCTCGGTGAGGCCAATGGTCTGAGGGTGGTAGGCAGTGGTCCCGCGGTGGCTTGTCTGGCTGTACCTCAAGATCTCCTGAGTTAGCTCCGCAGTAAACACCGTACCTCTGTCGGTGATGAGGACCTCTCGGGCGCCATGACGCAGAACGATGTCTTCAACGAAGAACTTCGCTACCTCGACGGCACTGCCTCTAGGTAGGGCCTTTGTTTCGGCGTAGCGGGTCAGGTAGTCGGTAGCTACGACGACCCATTTATTACCACTAGTCGACGTTGGGAACGGCCCCAGGAGGTCCATTCCGATCTGCTGGAACGGTGGCCCCGGTGGCTCGATCGGCTGAAGAAAGCCTGCTGGTCTTGTTGACGGGGTCTGGCGTCGCTGACAGTCTCGGCATGTCCTTACGTAGCGAGTGACGTCGGGGGCAAGGTGCGGCCAGTAGTACTTTTCTTGTATTCTTGCCAGCGTTCGGGAAACATCGAGGTGTCCTGTCGCGTCGTCGTGCAGGGCCTGGAGTATATCTGGTCGCAATTCTGAAGCCATCACGAGAAGGTACATGGCTCGATGTGGTGAGAAGTTCTTCTTTTGGAGAACGCCATTGCGTAAGAAAAACGACGCCAGTGCTCGCTTGGACACTTTCGGAACGACGGCGTTTTTGCCCTCCAGGTATTCCATAAGGCCTCTGAGTTCCGGATCGGATCGCTGTTGTTCAGCGAAGTCGTCGGCACTTATGGTTCCCAAGAAGTAGTCATCGTCCTGGTCGTCTTGCGGCGGCGGGTCCACGGGGGCACGAGACAGGCAGTCGGCGTCAGAGTGTTTTCTTCCGGACTTGTAAACGGCGGTAATGTCAAATTCTTGAAGTCTCAAGCTCCATCGTGCGAGACGACCTGATGGGTCCTTCAAGTTAGCTAGCCAACAGAGGGCGTGGTGGTCGCTCACAACTTTGAAGGGCCTGCCGTAAAGGTAGGGGCAAAACTTTGATGTAGCCCACATTATGGCAAGGCACTCCTTTTCTGTCGTAGAATAGTTGGCTTCCGCCTTTGATAGCGGTCGGCTAGCGTAGCTGATTACCCTTTCCAATCCGTCAGCGCTCTGCACAAGAACGGCGCCGAGTCCTACATTGCTTGCGTCGGTGTGCACTTCTGTTTGGGCGTATTCGTCGAAATGCGCGAGTAACAGAGGCGTCTGCAGGCGTCGTTTTAGCTCTTGAAATGCTTCCTCCTGCGGTGTTTCCCACCTGAACTCGACGTCCCTCCTGGTAAGGCTAGTAAGTGGCTCGGCGGTGCGGGCAATGTTTTGACGAACCGCCTGTAATAGGCGCACAGGCCGAGAAATCGACGCACGCCCTTCTTGTCGGTAGGTGGCGGGAATGTAGCAATGGCGACTGTCTTCTGCGGGTCAGGGTGTACTCCGGACTTGCTTATCACGTGTCCGAAGAACAAGAGCTCCTCGTACGCAAAGCGACACTTTTCTGGCTTCAGGGTGAGTCCGGGGCTCTTTATTGCTTGAAGTACAGCTTCAAGCCGCCATAGGTGTTCGTCGAAGTTTGAGGCAAACACAGCGACGTCATCCAAGTACACGAGCCAAGTCTGCCACTTCAAGCCAGCCAGTACTGTATCCATGACACGTTGGAAAATCGCGGGTGCCGAACAAAGACCAAAAGGCATGACCTTGAACTCGAACAGGCCGTCTGGTGTTATGAAGGCAGTCTTTTCTCGGTCCCTCTCGTCGACTTCGATTTGCCAGTGGCCGCTCTTGAGGTCCATCGACGAAAAGTACTTGGCGTTGTGGAGTCGATCTAGGGCGTCGTCTGTTCGTCGGAGAGGGTACACGTCCTTCTTCGTGACCTTGTTCAGGCGATGACAGTCGACGCAAAAACGTAGGGTTTTATCCTTCTTCCTCACTAACACCACAGGTGACGCCCACGGACTCTTGGACGGCTGCATGATGTCGTCGCGTAGCATTTCGTCGACCTGTTTCTTGATGGCCTCGCGTTCTGGCGTCGAAACTCGGTACGGGCTCTGACAAATTGGTCGGGCACTTTCTTCTGTTATGATGCGATGTTTCGCGACTGGTGTCTGTCGAATTCTTAACGACGACGAGAAGCAGTCCTTGAATTGTAGGAGCAGGGCTTTGGCAGGTCTTGCTTTTGCTTCGGGGGGCTCGGGTTGACGTCGAAATCGGGTCGGGTTCGTCGATCCGTCGAAGCAGGTTCGGTAGCATCCAAGAGGGCGAAAGCATTGCTAGCCTCCACGAATTCGTGGATGTAGGCGACCGTCGTACCAATGTTGAGGTGCCTATATTCGTGGCTGAAGTTTGTCAGCACTACCTTTGCTTTGTGTTCCCGTTGCTCGTCTATGCCTCTTGCGACGCAAATCTGACGGTTCAGAAGTAGCTGTGCTGATCGCCCTCGATGACACCTTCAAGGTCTGCGGGTTCTTCGGTGCCGACGGAAATGGTGATGCTGGAGAGAGGCGGAATGTTGACGTGCTCTTCTATCACATTCAATACGGGGTTTTCTTGCGTCGTGGGTGGCGGCAGCGCTTTTTCTGAGGTTAGTGTTATTGACTCAGACCTCAGATCGATGACGGCGCCGTGGTGGCTTAGGAAGTCCATCCCAAGTATCACATCCGTGGAGCAATGCTGTAAGATTACAAAGCTCACAGGATATGTCCGGTTATTGATGGTAACTCTTGCTGTGCAGACTCCAGCCGGAGTTATTAGTAGGCCCCCAGCGGTCCGGATTTCGGGGCCTTGCCAAGCGGTCCTAACTTCAACCTTGTGGCAAATGGTCCACTGACGACGGAATAGTCGGCTGCAGTGTCGACTAGAACGGTGACGTTGTGGCCGTCGAATTGTACGTCGAGGTCGCTAATCCGTCGTCTTGCGTTGCGGTTAAATCGCGGCGTCGGGTTACCGCTAGGTCGGCTTGTCACGCTGCTTCTACGTCGCGTCGACAGGTCTTCTTCAGGGACCGAGGTTTCGTCGTCAGGGCTTCGTCTGCTTCGCGTCGTGTTCTGAAGGTTTCGTCGTCGGCGGCGGAGGATCTTCGGTAGTTCGTCGTACCGCAACCGCACCTCCACCGGTTGCTGCCCTTAGTTTTCCGGATACGGGCTAGGCTACCGGCCCCGGTTGGGCCTAGTGTACTGCCGGCGGTGCGGTGACATGTAGCGGCCGGGCGACGGCGAGCGAGAAGGTCATCGTTCTTGCCAGTGTGTTCCGGTGAGGTAGTAGTCGATGTCGCGAGGCCGTTCGTCTGACTGCGGGCGCGGCGCGTTGACGGCGAATCCGCGTAGCCCCATCTGTCGGTACTGGCAGCGGCGGTACGTGTGGCCGGTCTCCCCGCAGTGGTAGCAGAGCGGGCGGTTGTCAGGGGCGCGCCAAACGTCGGTCTTCCTTCGCGCGTAGCGCGGGGCATAGCGCTGGGCGACAGGAATACGGTAGGGCACCGGTGGTGATGGCGGCGGCGTCTGGCGGCCGAACTGCTGCGACGGCGCGGCGTCTTGACGTGGGCGTTGACGGGGGCGTCCGGAAAATGAAAGAACAGCACCTCCACCAGATGTCACGAGGTCGTGACGTCGACGAAGGCAGCAATCAGCACGTCACAGATGAAACTCTTTATTTGGCCGAACTTGTGGCCGGGAAACTAAAAGGCAAACTACAGCAATAGACGGATAGCGGCGAGCAGAGCGTCGACCGTCGATCAACTGACAGGCAGTGAAGCGCGTCGGCATTTATAGATGTGCCGTCGAATATTCCGGTGTTATCGCTGGTTGTCGCGCAAGTTCTAGAATAAGCTCGAGCGTTCGCGTCTTGCGCAATCTTAACAAAACGATCTACAATAATCGGGAAGCTTCTCGAACAATGAGGCGCAGTTTGCGCTGAGAATTGCTGACAGTCTTTGTGGGCGAAAACCGAATGCAGCAGAAGTGATAAGAAACGCACGTGGCAATATATACGTGAAAAGAAAACATGGGTCAGACATTGATAATCTACAAGGAAGGTTGCTGAAGGAAACACACATTTTATTTATTAGCTATCTTTTTTTGTGTTTTCTGAATAAAAATTCAGTGAGAGTCAACGCATGCCGTATGCAGATCTTTCGTCCTTCGTCTTTTTTGTGAACGCTGCACAGTCGTAATTGTGAATTATTATATCATTCCTTCTTTTTATTTGCACAACTTACGAACGGTCCAATTCTATAAAAAATGCGTATCAAGAAATTCTTGTCTAGATTGAAAGTTTTCCAAATAAATGATGCAACGTTCTCTCGCGGGCAATTTGTATTTGAAGGGATTCATAGTACGAATACGTCAACACGTACTAAAGTAAATCCGCACCAGAGTTTCAGAATATTTCGAAACATCGAATGTATCATTGCAAACAATCAAATATTTATTTACGCAATTTTCGCTCTTAGCATGGATCATCGAAAACTACCTAATATATACATGAAAAAGAAACATGCGTCAGATCTTGCTAATGTACAAGAAATGTTGCAGCAGAAAACACACATAAAATGTATGTTGATAGAAGAACGCTTGTTACATCACCAGACAGCTCTTCCTTTTATAAAAACCATTGGGACGTAATCGCATGTACTATAACACTTCTCCCCCAAAGGTTCGGGAAAACGAAGCATGTAGGGAAGGGTGTTCCAGCTCCACTAACGTGAAACCTGTGGAGGGGCGTAGCATGCAGTGTGCGCCCGTGTTTCCAACAGCAAAATCACTGCTAATGGGCAGTGAGAGACAGAAGAAAGATTAGACACAGATACTCGCAGTCCGCTTTTAGTTAACGTGCACGCTGCGAATCATCATGGTTCAACTACGCACAAGCGAAATCTCCCACCGGTACTACATTGCCGGTCAAGATGCTGTGCCTATGTATACGGGGTAGCCGGAGAACGGTTGTGCAGCGCGAGCAGTTGGTTTTCTTTTAGGGGCGAAGCTCCTTAAGGCGGCACCCGTTCGTCCCTCGTAGTCGTCGTGGTCGTAGTAGTGAGTAACAAGTCTTACGCTTTGACCTCCAAGGTGGTGCCGGTGGGAGATTTCTCCTGTGCGTTGTTGAACAATAAAAAATTCGCAGCGTGCGCGTTAACTAAAAGCCGAATTCTTCTGTCTCTCATTCCCCATTAGCAGCCATTGGCATGTTCCAGTAGGAAACGTTAGTAGAAGTAGAAGTGTAAGTGTTAGCTAAAAGCCGACTTCTTCTGTCTCTCATTGCCATTAGCAGCCATTGTTTACCTCCAAGGTAGTGCCTGGTGAGATTTCTCCTGTGCGTGATTAAACAATAAATATTTTGTTCAAAACGCCGTTGATTGATGAAATAAACCAACGAAAGACGCCAGATGTTTTGTAAAAGCAGAACGAAAGAACGCCAGATGTTTTTCTTAAAGTGTAGTAGTAGTAGTTCTATGTAGCCACCTCGCCCGATCGTCAACGGGCGAGGTGGACCGGCAACGGCGCGAGGACCCTGCCGTACGAGAGTTAAATCACACTAAAAGACATACTTTGCGGGCGATACACTCTAGTGAGCTTTCAACTTTTCGTCTTAGTGTACATGATAAAGAAATTATTTCTACGAAAAACGCAAGGCACACCTTGAGCAATATGTTTGGTTTTGGGACGCTAAATGGAACCATGAGGCGATGCGAAGCCGGAGCACTTGCACGATCGCGTTCCGTTGGCTTTCGTTGGGCATGCTACCGACCTCGCGTCGTGGAACGCGCGTCCTGTCTTCCCTCTAGCCTTGCCTTTAATTCGCACAGGGCGAGCGGGGAATGCGGTCGCTCTTGGCGCTCTTTCGCTCGGGAGCGGACTTCTTTCTTGCATTTCACCGATCACAAGTGATAATGAAGGGACCACGTAAACCAACAGTACAATAAAAGTTTGATGTTTAATATATACACGATGTTTCACACTCTTTATATTATGTACTGGGCGCATTTCACGGAAGAGTTTCACGGTTTACAGATGATTCCCTCCGTAGCTTCGCCCCACTCATCATCATTCACCCCGTGGATATGCTGTGATTTTTTTTTTCAATCGAGAAACTCGCTAGCAGACCCTGCCTGCGTCGGCGTTGTCTCTCGCGGTCGAGGGTAGGTTCTTGTTCCTTGCCAGCTGGTAGTTCAGCGTTCATCGCAGAAAGAGCGTCTCCATAGTCAACGTGCGCCGTTCGCTCTCTCTCTCACCACACGGCGAGCGCTGAGGTGGTGGTGCCCTCTCTTGCGCTCAAGCAAATGGATCATCCCGGCAGCAAACGACTATGCACAATTCCCGCCGACATGCCGAGAGCCTAAGGTACTTCGGCTCTAAATTGCTTATTCTGCCAGGGCTGTGCAACGATACCTTGAAATTGTATCGCAACACGATACGAGACACTCGTGCATGAAGGGCTAGGCATACAGATACAAGATATTGCGAGCATTATTATATCCGATACGATACTTCCAAATGGCATAATAACAAACTTCGATACATTTCTGAATTTGTTCTTATAGACGTATATACTGAAGCATCAAACGCCTATGCACACAAATGTTTGTTTCAAATTCCTTTACTGCGAACACCTTTATTTAAGTTTAATGAAATATATGTTACTGTCTCAAAAGTGCTGCCTTTTTCGGTCAAAGAATATTAGTTTTATTTCGTAACAACTCATTGGGATTGCTTTGGCTGCTTCACATAACAGCTCATTATGTGCTGCGCTGTCAGTGGTTTTTAGGTGCGGAGCACTTTAGGGGCCTGGGCAGTCGTATACTGTCATCGCTGGGCGGAACTGAGGCAATACCACGTATAACATTGCCATCTGTAGCATATTGAGCGCGCGCTCGCTCCAGGGAGATGTCTTCTTCCACTTCTTCCTCAAGCACCCTGATTATTATAGTAAGTGCGAAGCGCTTTAGGGTCCCGGGCTGTCGTCGCTCGGCGTAACGCAGGCAAAACCACGTATGAAAGTAGAAAAAACAGGAAGCCCGCAACAAATAGAAAAATAGGGCGAAAATACGAAGAAAGATATAAATAAATAAAAAGAGAGAAAACGGCCGAAAATAGAAAAAGAAAAATATAAAAGAGAGGAGGCAAGAAATAGAAAACCAAAGAAAAAATAAGGTCGCCTAGCTATGCCCTTCCTTCAGTCTTGACACCACTAGTATGAAGCTGCCTTAATTTTTTGCTTCGCACTCTTGTAATTGATGGGTGTTGCTACTCTACTTGCCCACAAGCTAGCGGGTTGCCATCTACTTACGAGAAGGTCAAAAAAGCCGCACCTCCCCGAAGGGGATCGTGAGGAAACGCGAATGCATTTGGGTGCACCCGATGAGTGTGCGATTAATTAATGAAGAGAGACGAGAGTGTGCACGTAGAGGCGTGATGCTCGAGTTGCATTTGTGTTACACTTCGTCCTAGTGGTATCGTTGCCGCGAGAGATTCGACTTCACCGACTTCCATCGCTATCAAGACACCAAAACGCGTGCTCCCTGCATGATATATATAGGTCCGAGCGCGGAGAGGAGGAGCGCCCGAGCTCTCTCTCCGCCGAGCGAGCTCCGCGATGCGAGCGCCCTCACCGGGTACACTCCTCCTCTCCCTTACCCTCCGCTGCTCCGCGATGCGAGCGCCATCACACGCCCGCGCACTCCTCCACCCCTTACCCTCCGCCGCTCACCACCTGCTCCGGTTGCTAGGCGCGGCGCAGCTGTTGCTAGGGGCGAGGAGGAGCGCGCGCGGAGAGATAACACCTGTGCGAACGCCGGCCAGGGACGCAGGACAACCCCCGACTAAGAAATGCATTCGCATTTAAAAGAAACCTTCCCCTGCTCGCGCAAATACCATTGTGTAGTCTTATCTTGTCCATAAAAGTATTACCATTTCCGCAATAGCGAATCAACCTGCACGTGCACAGAAGCAGCAACGTTGGTAAAACTTGTTCTTGTGCTAGTTGGTACATGCTTACTGGAATACACAAAACGCGAACCATCAAGGAAGAATTCAAGAAAGAACAGAAAAGGGGGTCACTCTCAACCAACTTCATCCTCCGAAAAGCAGCGACACGTAAAGCCGTAGCAATCATGCGCAAAGGAGATCGTCTCGCACGCTCGTCAAGAACACCCGATAAAGAGAATGATAAGAACCATTATTTCTAGAGAAGATTGAAAAAATACAGCCAGCTGAACTTAGCGAACACTGTCGAAACAGCGAAGCTGATGCCCCTTCTTCATTCGACCATATCGAACTTCTATGTTTTTCAAGTCTTCCCTTCGTTGGCGCTAGCTTCGGCCTCACTTGTGCAAAAATCGTGGTTCGCTCGACGACGACATGCCCGTTCTGGCGTCATCTCTGGCTGACGCTCACGTCAGGTGGCTTCTTCATGTCAGAACGACAAACGTTCGCCACTCTGAAAGCGCAAACTCTTGAACACTCCTCCTCCCCCATCTTGGTGCGTTTCTCGAAGGTTCACCCCTCCTCCGAGCCTCGACACCCTCCGCCAAGACCCTCACCTTTGCCTCTCCCAGCACGGCGCAGCCCTCCCCTTCCTACGTAGCCCCTCTCGCCACACTGCGAGGCCGCGTGATCACCGCTACACCAACGAACGGGGAAGCCTCGACTAAGATCAGCTTCGCTGTTGAAGAAACTCAACTCGCCAACACGCCAACACCAGATGGGTTACTTACACACATATCTTTGTTCTATTAGCTGAGAAGCATCTTAAGGCGGGGGCTTTGTCCATCCCGCGGCGTCCACACCCCCACTGCGCATACGCGTATCCTCCCTCCTCTCTCCTCTCCTATTCTCCCACCCTCTCGCGCGCCTCATTCTCTCCTGCGCAACGCCGCATCCTCTCCGACGCCCCCCCCCCTCTTCTCGCGCACCTCATTCTCTCCTGCGCAACGACGCATCCTCTCCTACGCTTCCATCCGCTCGCGCGCCTGATTCTCTCCTGCGACGAGTAGGCAGCAGCGACGCCTCCGGCGTCTTGACGTGGCACGAGCGGCCGATCGCCGCCTCTGCTACTGTGGCTCTAGACGCGGGGCGCTCGTGCTCTCCTTCCCTCGCTGAAGAATCCCAGGGCGACACCAATGGCATGGACTGCAGATAGGTTGACGCACATGATCTTGAGATTTTGCGGGAGTCGAATACCTCGGACTCCGTCAGTTCCACGCAGCGCGAGCTTGATGGAGACTGGAAGACAGTGCTGATTCCACGCCAGAGGAAGGCACAGGCGCAAGAACGCAAAAAAAAGCTTACACCATCTCCCGCTCAAGCGAACCATCTCCCTGCTGCTTCGCATCCAAACATGGTTCCCTTTAGCGGGAGATGGTGTCATCCTTTTTCAATGTGGTACGCCTCCTAGATTTTACGTGCTAGGGTAGCATTACTCTTACCAAGAGCAGATGCAGTGGAAAACTCAGGCCCACACTTGCAGAACCCCAATGCACAGGCACATGCGCTGAAAGTTAGTTTTCTATTGAAAGTTTATGCTCCCCGACTCCATCGTTTATACACCGGCCTGTTTGGTCGATGTAAGAGCTACTGCAACTAAGTGGGACCTCGTGCACCACTCCAACCGAGCAAGCTACATACGGCCTTGCGTGCCTCTTGCCACACGGGAAGGGCCTCGATGCACTAGCAATTCGTGGACACAGGCCAGCCAACATGCGGAGCACCTATGGCGCCAAAGCTATCTTGTACCTGCTAGCCACGTTTTTAAGGTTGTGAGCATCCATGTGCACGCATAGCATTGCCATTGGCATTTTTAACAGCGAAGCTGCTGTAGCTCGCAGTACTTTGCGCGATGTCACCACAAAGCTCCTGAAGTAGGTATGCGCCACATGAATACGGCAAACACCACTATCGTGTACAGAAGGTGCGAGTTTGAAACGAAAACGAACACTTGAAAGAGAGAGAGAGAGAAAGAAATAAAGCGATGGAAAGAAAAAGGAAGAGAAAAATACACAGAAATAAATGCAATCAAGACATACAAAGGTAAATAGACTGAAAAACATATAGAGAGGGGGGAAGAACAAGAAAGAGAGAGAGGGCAAAAGAGAAAGACGGAAAAAACACAGAGCAAGGCAGAAAGAGACGAAAAGAGGAAGAAAGAAAGAGAAAGAAAGCGATAGGAAGATAGAGAAGGATATACAAAAATAGAGATGTATCTTGAAACACACACGAAGAAAAGATAGGGAAAAGAGATAGCAACACAGAAAAAGAAAGAAAGAAAGAAACAAACAAACAAACAAACAAACAAACAAAGAAATAATAGGATACAGATATAACAAAGAGACACAAAAAAGAGAAAGAGAAATAATTAAAACAAAAAAGAACACACATTGGCCGCCATCCCGTCCTGCTAACGGGAATGCTCAGCGGAGCCGTTTTAAACGCGACACATGCTGAGGGGGGGGGGGATGAGGTATGCTTTAATATTACTCTATGGTAATGGTAGTGATAACTGCATTGTGGTCGCTGCGGTAGACCGTGCTTGGTTCCGTGACCATTTTAAGCAAGTCGAATTCGTTCCTTTCGTTGAACATTCTATTCAAGCTCTTATTCTACTGTCTTTTATTTCTGTGGTCACATGGGAGCCTTAGAATGAACTGAAAGATTTGCTAGATGGGTACCCATTTTATACACGAAAGCGGGAAACACACGCTCGAAGAAGGAAGGGCTGTTTGACGTCACCCGCAGCGCTCGTGTGAAGTGTAAAGCAGCTGAAGCCTAATCTTTATCGGGAGCGCATGGGTGGGTCTTCCCATTGTTCACAGGCGCGTCATCATCCCTCATGCGGCTTTGATGCTTGTTTCGTGTTTTTCGTTTTTTGAAACGAATACTGAGACCTATGCTGTATGCCCAATTGCAGAGAAAAATATGCCATTTCCTTTCGCTGTTAAACGAGTAGTGACATCAAATTTCAAGCTCGTGATGTGGCTTTCAATCGATAGCTTGGTATGCAAAAGCTTTTTGAGCGAAGTGTGAAGTGCGTCCTTTACGTGGAAGTTATTTTATTTTTGGGGCGAACAGCCTACGAAAGCTCAACGGTGCATACAGCACCGTGCGACATCGACAGTATTATGACGTGTTTAGCAGGCCCCCAGGACATGCCCCAGGTGCTGAGTGACATTGCGCTGGTTAACGATAACGTCAGCAATCTCACAGGTGGTGAGGACTAGCAGCGACGCCTGGCAGCGCCTTCACTTCGATTGTCTGGGTTGGTCGCCTCGAGTCCTGCGTCTTTAACAAAGTGCTTGATTGGGCTGGTTGATGCTGCATGGCAGACGAAGAACTAAAACAGCTCTAAACACGGGACGAGAAGAGGATACAAACACGGCGCTGAATTTTGTGTCGTGTTTGTGTCCTCTTCTCATCCCATGCTTAGCGCTGTTTTCGTTCCTGCGTCTTTGCCGCGCCTCTTCGAATCATTTTTCTTGTGCATACGAGCGTGTGGTGAGTGGGAGCGACGATCTCAACTGCATTACGTGCCAGCATGTCGTGAAGCAGTTATGCGCGACCTACACCAGTGGCGTTTCAGGTACCGCAAGAAGGAATGTCGTTGTCGCGGACAGCCGCAAAATTGGTTTACAAAAGCTTCCAGGTAGAACTGCGCGTGCAGTTTACGTTCTCCATGCGTCTCCGCGATGCATTGAACGTTGGCCCTACCAACGCCTCCTCAGACGCTTTAACACCAAGAAAATGTGCTGTTCTTTGGAGCTTGGTGGTGACAGGCGAAACGCGCCAGCACGGACGCCCGGAGACGAGATGCGCCGAGCGTCGACAGTGTGTGTGTGTGTGTGTGTGTGTGTGTGTGTGTGTGTGTGTGTGTGTGTATGCGTGTGTGTGTGCATGTGTGTGTGTGTGTGTGTGTGTGTGTGTGTGTGTGTGTGTGTGTGTGTGTGTGTGTGTGTGTGTGTGTGTGTGTGTGTGTGTGTGTGTGTGTGTGTGTGTGTGTGTTTACGCGTTACTATGGCACCTAATAATTATCGCAATCCTGTTTACATTTTCAGTTCGACAAAATACACGGAGTGGAGAACACGATCCTGCACGTTTGTGTTGATCAAAATTCCCCTAGCGATTTCATAAAACAGTGAATGCATGGTGTATTGGGGTCACTGCAAATGAGTGTGGCGCAGCTCCTACTATCTCTAGAAATTAGAAATAAATACGAAAAGACTAATTATCAATCAATACCGCTACTAACGCGCGAACTGTTATTCGGCACGTTGACTCATTTATTTGTGCAAGTGTTTCAGTCTGGCGTTGTGTGTGTCTTTCTGTCCTGTCGATGTCTGCTCGCCAGTACTATGTTTGACAGTATTCACCAGGACCAACTAGCCCAGGTGTCAACGCCTAGCTTGGTTTTGAAGCCACCCACTTGTGTTGAGCAATAGATGTCTCGCTTTCTGACACAATTAGCGCGTTCTTATACTGCGTATTTATGAATGATAAAAGTGTTCAATCAATCAAATAAGCTCATAAAGCAGTCTGATGGTAGTACAATCATCTGTCACTTTATTGAGCCGTTGGATGGCAAACGCATAAGCTGATATTTTTTTCTCCTCTCAGCTAGTAGAACAGTTGCTGATATACCTGTAATCGCATTCTCCACCGGTGCAGACTCCAACTGCGCACTCATAAGGTTTATGCGGAGGTGCATCGGACGTTGAAAGCTGAAAACAAATGGGATTTGCGCATTATTGCGCTACCAAATAAACATAACAACAAAGCTATCTTACATAGAGAATAGGCAAGAGTTGTTATGAATTTGCATCTCCACGTGTCTCGTGTTGTGAAAATTCGAGTGTCAATGTGCTCGAATTCCGCTTCATTAAAAAAATAAGGCAGCTTCGCACTAGTGGTGCCAAGCCTGAAGAAACAGCGAATCTGGAAGGCCTTCCATGACTCTCTTTTATTTTTTTCCATCTCTTTATTGTCTTTGTTCCTTTCTGCTTCTTTCCTAATATCTTTTTTAATCTCTATTTCTTTCGCCTTTCTTTCTCTTTCTGTCTTACTCTATGTTTTTTCTATCTCTTGTTCGCGTCTGTTTCTTTCTGTCTCTGTCCTTTTCTGTGAATTTCTTTCTCTGCCTTTCAACCTTTTCTCATCGTGTCATTTCTTCGTCTTTATTTCTCTCAAGTTTTTCTACCTCTCCCTCTACTCGTTCTCTCGCCCATCCGGGTTATCGCATCCCATTCCGGACAAATAGCCGCAGCGGGAGAGTACGCGCCAGGCAGACGTGTTCGGGGAGCGAAGCAGAAGATGAAGATGAGGACCAAGGAAGCGCGCGCCGGCCGAGTGATTACATTGCGCGCGCTACAAAGGTAGAGGCAGTTCTTGATGATGATAGTTTTCGCCGCTGTGAAAAATCATGTTTCATCGACTAGTGTTGGAAATTGTTCGACTTGGTTTGTCGTATTTGAACTGTCGCTGCGCATCATTTTAATTTGTGGGGTTTAACGTTCCAATACCACGAAATGATTATGAGAGACGCCGTAGTGTAGGGCTCCGGAAATTTCGACTACCTGAAGTTCTTTAACCTGCACTTAAATCTAAGCACACGGGCCTCAAGCGTCTTCGCCTCCATCAGAAAATGCGGCGTTCGTGGCCGGGATTTGATCCTCCGACCTTCGGGTCAGCAGTCAAGCACCATAACCACTAGGCCTCCGCGGCGGGTTGGGCGCAGCGCATCACGGGAAAAAAGAAGAAAAAAGAACATAGAGCTATGTCCTTTCGTCTGATCGGCTCGGCCATTTCTTTTTTTTTTTAACATGAAAGTGTTTTATGCCGGGGTCCACCACGGCTCCACTGACGTATTTCCGTCATGGATATGACGTTGTAAAATTCCATACAAGCCGGATCCATCTGAGTGTGCGCCTATTTCTGACACAGCCAGGCTCGCTGAAGAGTGTCGCGAGCTTGCCAAGACATTTACGACGCAGGAACAAGAGCTGCAGAATAGCATTCGCGATGGCACCACTGCTTCTGAACCCACGTTCGTCCCAGGAGCGCTCGTATGGCTCTCGGTCCCTACCGCTGCAAGTGGCCTTTCTTCAAAACTGCTGCCGAAATACGAAGGCCCATACCGCGTCGTCGAGCGCACATCCCCGGTCAACTACTTGATCGAACCCATCGAACCAGCTTCGGACATGCGCCGTCGAGGGCGCCACATTGTCAACGTAGAGCGCCTCAACGCCTACTATGACCCACTCATAGTGACGAGCTGTCAGGTCGCCGGACGGCTCCCTTTTCGTACCCGGGGTAATTGTAGAGAAGCCTTGGGACATGGTAATGGGTTACCCTCTCCAGCGCTAGTTACAACTGTG
This sequence comes from Rhipicephalus sanguineus, assembly GCF_013339695.2. NCBI lineage: Eukaryota > Metazoa > Arthropoda > Arachnida > Ixodida > Ixodidae > Rhipicephalus > Rhipicephalus sanguineus. The sequence continues at coordinate 89,033,217 of NC_051179.1, forward strand.
ACAGTTCGCGCTCATCCTGTGTATGTTCGTTCTGCGCGTCCTTTCTGCTTGAGCAGCGCATTACAAGTTTCGAGAGGCTTGGCGTTCTTCGCGTAACATTACAATTTGATGCTATATCATTCATTCCTTCGCGCTTGGGGCGAAAGCATGCACAACAAACGCTCAACTACGTTTGTGAAGACACGTTTCACTTTCGTGTTATACCGACTCCTATGACAGAGGGATCAGCCATGTTTTTTTTCTGTGATGCGCTGTGCCAGATGAAAACAATAACCGGTTCTGTTGAGTAGGTGTTGGCCACCGCCGCCGCCACCACTGCCGGTGTCCGTAAAAGCTATTGCATAGAATGCGCAAAAACAAACAGGACTTGAGCGGCATTTGAACCCAGTCACATTGCGTGGCAAGCGAGTATTCTACCACGGTTTTTCCTTTGCAAAAGGTCCCTAGACGGGCATCATTTCGGCAAGAAATCACGTTACAGCTGTAATATAGCTTAGTAGATTAAGACCAGGCATGACATAACGTGAAGTGCGTAAAGAGTGCATGGTTTAAAGCTTCTCAGCCATTTCACAAGGCTCAGCCATAATTCTTCATATCAGTAACAACACCAACGTAGTGCACATAATACATTAGAAACGCGTAGTTGGTACCTCTCTTCTCCACAGAACGATGAATAACGGCAAAGTTAGCACTTCCCTACTTGGCAATGTTACGATAATTTCTTACTTAGTGACTCGTTAACTTGCAACTGTACTTCCAGTAGTCGCCCCAAAAAGGTTTACAACGAAATCTAGAAAGCTCGCCCGTCCAGCTTCCGTTGTGACTGTGCTGCGTGCTCCGCGCAGGCCTGACGACCGTCATAACAGCGGAGCTATTTATGACGACCGTCAGTGTTGTAATCCGCGAACAGAAAACTATCATCATCATCAACCGGTACGCGCTATATTCGTCTTCTTCTTCCTCTTCGTTCTCTTCTTTATCTGCTGCTTCGCTCCCAGAATACGAGCGCCTATTTATTCAGCGTGGGATGGAATAGCTCTGATGTAGGATAGAAAAAGAGAAAGATAACGAAAGAGGAAGGCAGCAATTCTTGGCGCAAAAATTTCGTGAAGAAGGGGAATTTCAACGCGCTTGCCCACGATCCGAAGGCGAGCATCGTAACCACTCGGCTGCCCAGGCACGCTAGCAGAACATAACATAGCTTTATATAGTATAGTACACCAAGGGGGGTGGGAAAGGAAAGTGAGGTTAAGGAAGCGAGAAACACAGAGAGAGAGAGAAAAAAAGCGAAGAAAGAGACAGATGGAACGAGCGAAAATAGAAAGAAATATATAGAGAGAGAAATAAAGAAGCAGAAATAAACTGATTCAAAAGAGACATAGCAAAAAAAAGAACCGGAGATAAAATGAAAGAAACAGAGGAAGAAAGAAAGAGAAAATTGATAAACGAACAAGGCCGCCCAGCTCCGCCGTTCCTTCAGGCTTGGCACCACTAGTGCGAAGCTACCTTCATTTTTTTCTTTGCGCTTCTTCACAACACTTCCATGAAAAACAAGCAATACTAACTAGTTTACGAGAGGTAAAAAAGCCCTATAGCAAGGACACCTAGTAATGGCGTCTTTGACAATGATGTCGAGTGAACGTCGGTAAGCGTTGAAGGAAGCAATACGATGCAGCCGTATCCTGTTTGAAAGCCAAACATTTTCTGAAATATAACAATATAACAGCATAACATTCATACCAAAAACTTACGATGTACAGACCCGTTGAAAAAGCAGTTGCATGGAGCTTTAAATAATATGAATGTATCAGTAATCAGAGTAGGTCATGACATTTTATGAATGGTGTATGACCACGAATACAACACCATTGCGAAGGACGCGGCACTAAGCTGGCCTCATAATAGCATCTACCAAACGCAGAACAACTGAGAGATCCTTCTCATGTGGACTGATTTTACGCGAACAAAGAAAAGGCGGCTCCCGAGCTATGGAGAATTGTTTATGTCAGTGTAGGAGGGATATATCAACTGGGAACATGTTCCAGCTTATATCCGAAGCTGGCATAGGTTTTTGTATAATAATTCAGCAGACGTTCGACGGAAAAAAATTTTAAATTTTTTTGAAGAGTCTTGTGTCAAGTGTTGCTGTTGATAAGCAAGCACATGCGCTGCTGATTATCACGTGTAGCACAATTAAAGCTTCGTAACAAAGGCACGTTATGATGATGATGATTACCTTTATAAATGGCTCACACCCACTCTGGGGGATTGGCCAAGAAACGAATACCTTATAGGTAAAAGTGGTCACATGTGAATATGAATTATGGAAGGTTGGAATATATTATTAATGCTAATTTGAAAATTCAGAGTTAAAACCACCCTGATACAATTAAGAATTTTTGTACAGCGGAAATCACATCCCGGTGACAGCAACTTCGTCACCGGCAGTTCATTATGAAGATATCATGCAGGAGTTAGGATAATTGTTGTCCCTGACCCACATAATATGACTTACCATGTTACATACGGAGCCTGTTTTCCGGTAATTCTGTATAGCTAATGCGAGCAATGATAATATATAAGCATTGGCTCTAGCCACGTACCAAGATATAGGCTACCCAGCGCACATTCCTCTTCAGTTTGCTTATCGACTTTGTCGATATTGTCGATAATCAAACTACTGGTTCTTCTGAGAATGAGCCGCTACAAATTTTTGGGCATGGAACCAAAATGAATTACCAGTTTCGCATCGGAACAACATGTTAGCTGTGACTTGGGCATTTTTACACTTACTGAAATATCAGAACATTGAAATGATGCGTGTACGCCATAACTAGCTTGACATCAACAAACAGCAGCAAGACAATACGAAAATACGCGTCCCATTGCAGGAATGGAACTTAGCATTTGGATATACAAGTTTTCATTGATATTGTGGACATTATATAACTATCCTTACTGAAAGAGGCGTGTCTTTTATATGATCATACGCATGTTTATATTGATGCACGTTTCTGCTCATTTGAGTACGGAAGCAATATCGTTAGACAACACGTCGGCTTATCATTATTGTCGTCATTATCAGCATCGGCCTATGTTATGTCGACTGTATGACAGGATGAAGGTCTTTCCCAATGATCTACAATGTGTCCTGTCCTGTGCGAGCTGGTTGTCTTTAGCGCGTGTAAGTGGTACATTCGGCTGTTTCACTCGGAGCATCACTATTGAGCTCAGAGCGCTTCGAGGTGCTTTCAACATTCACCACGGAGCACGAACGACACGTGATCACGTCAGTCCTCCACATTTTGTTCTGCCGCGACGTCAGCCGCGTCTCCATGCACGGTGCGCCTACTCACCTGCACTGGTTAGTTTGCAACGGAATGCTGCGCCTTTCACGTTCGCCTCTAGTACATGCTACGTGCTTTATAACCTCTTATCAAGTCTCTTTGTTATCTTCCAAGTTACAGACACAGATTCATTCACTTACGATTTGCTTCAGGGTGAATATATAAATAAATCTGCACTGGCAGAATGCAATGATTGCATTCCATCTGCTCGAGGCAAAGTGGTAAGTTTCCGGTCAATATTTGAGACTGCCTGCCATAGGCGCCCCAGCCCATCCTTATTCGTCGGTATAGCTCTTTTCCATTAGAATGCTCTCTTGAATGCGCTTGACCTAGATGTACAGACGGGCCCACTGTTAAAGGGAACACTTTCACACATTTCGCTGTCTTGCAAAAGCATAGTGGCTTAGATTTGCATAGGACTACTGGTGGTCGACAGATGCGACTCCTTTTGACAGAACAGTGCCATGCACGTACGAAGTTTCCCCATCCACTTGCTGTTAGGGGGCCAGCAATATGAATGGTGCCCATTCGAGTGTTCCCTTTAACAGTGGACTGTACTGTACCTAATGTTCGGCAGATGCTAGAGCCCGGTTTATCACAAACTGTCGTTTTTTGGTTTGTTTGTTTTTTTTTTTTTGCTGGACCACCTAGCACTGTATTTTGCTTGTGCGTGTTCATTTGAAAACCTACTTTGGTACTATCTGGGCTTAGGTCTTCAATCTTGCTTTGTGATTCGTCACCATGATGGAGTGCGCGCGTTTTTACAATGATGCGTTATTTTGAACTACCTCCCATCTATATCCCTACAACACACTATGTCTTTACTTGCTACAGCTTACTGGACACTATTTATACAACATTATACAAAGAAAACATGAACCAGGTGGAAAGTATGTGTACTAACCAAACACCAAGGATCCTTCTGACGAAGAGCACCAAGTGCGTCCACGCAGCTTGTATATATTTGTGATGCCTTCGGCATCTGTAAAACAAAAGCTGCTTTTCCTAGATATATTGCAGAGTGAAATATTTTTTTCTTAAATGCGGAGCAACCAAGTACCGCATTGCACGGTCTTCACCGCATGTGATGATACGCTACTGGCAGGATACGTGCTACGATGCGCTACTCAAATAAATATTTCATGAAACGTTATCTTCCATTGTAATATTACTAATCGTGTACTTAACCAGCAGCTCTCTTTGGTACCCTCCTCATGAGACAACAACGCAATACGTAAGCGATACGTGTCACGATATAATGCAAACGCCCTATGGGGGGAGGGGGTCTAGTTTTGGCTCACACTCTATTTAAATACCATGTGCATTTACTGTAAAAAATCACGTAGTTTCATACTACACCTTTTTCAAGCACACAAGTGCCACCAACAGGCGCGCAAGCGCTGATGGGAAAGATGTGTACGCCGCAGCAGCCACCGCGACGAGCGCGCGGGCATCACGCTTCAGCATTCCTCTTGTGCCCTAGTAGCACGTCTCAGATCAACTGAATTTGGCAACGTGCAACATATTAGGCCTACTTCGTAACCCAATAATGAAAGTCTGTGTTTAGCTCGGATGACCTCTATGGTTTCTCTCTGCGTAGTGTTTCCTCGTGCCATTGCCACTGTTGGACCAGCTGAGCGGTTCAAAAGAATCTTTTGCCTTTTGCGCCAGTGTGCCCTACGTATAAATAAGTTTAAAAAGTAGAACTCGGTTGCCTAGATCAAGTCCACGAGCGGTCAGTGAAATTCGCAGATGCATTTGGAATCAACGTTCACCGACACTGTCGGTGAGCACAAGGTGATATATTTATATTTGCAGTGTACCCTAGAGAGCATAGTTGGCATTTAGTAAAGTAAGATGAATTAACTAGACAGTGCGCGTCACTATCACCCTAGGTCAGAAACAGTAAGCGTCTACCACTCATCGTTGACACTAACCGCAGGTGTTGGATTTTACAAATTCCGGTTGTGTTTTCGCGTGCTGGCTCAGAGGTAACCATATCACCGTATATATGTAGAGTCGTCAGCAATGGGATATGGAACGCCCAAATTACTTTTTTAATGCAGTTGGCAAGCGCAAAAGTGTTCATCACTCTATATACTCAAGTGAAAAGTTATTCCTGCAATTTGCACGAGGGTGCGAGGTCGATTCCCGGCCATGGCGGCCGTATTTTGAGGGGGCCGAAATTCAAAAGAACACCCGTGTACTTAGATTTACGCGCACATTAAAGAACTCCAGGTGGTCCATATTTATTACGGTATCTCCCACTATACGGCGCGCCTCGTAACCACATGGTGTCCTTGGCACGTAAAACCCTTAGAATAAACTATTTTCTTGCCAATTCCGTGAGTCACATTCGTGTCAGTACATTACAAGTAATCGTTCAATAAACCGGAATTCAGCATTCAGGCTCATATTGCTTGCAATAATCCGTCTTGATGATACTGGCACGCGATGACGTGCATGCCTCTTGACTGCTACATCCGATATACATCTGTTCGATAAAACCTACACCGACTGCCTTATTCCTTTAACATTTCAGGCGTAGAAATGTATGCAGGTGCGTTTGGATAAATGTAGTATTTACGATTCAGGAATAGTCAGCAAGCGGCAATGTGTGTTTTTTTTTTTCGTTTCGTGCTCCCACGGCGCCAACGAGCAGCGGGCGACCGGATAGCCGGCTCGCTCGACGTACACACTTTTCTCAAAGTGCTCCGTACGCCCACGAGGCCTTCTGGGATTGCTTGAAAAAGGTCTACTTAGTCATGCTCTAGCGGGAAACTAATGTCATATCAGCAAAAAACTCAGCAGTCCTAACCCTATCGGGGTTAGGGGGAAGCAAAGCTTGAAGTCGGCGTGCTTGACCTACTGCTTTTGTGTTCTTCATCTTTCTTTCTTTCTTTCTTTCTTTCTTTCTTTCTTTGGCATTGCGCGATGTTCCCTCCTAAAGTAAGCGTTCAGTTTTATTATAGGTAGCCGCCGCCCCGCAACGCTTTCGGGCTGAATGAGCACCCTCTAGAACTAGTTACTTTTTCTAGGTGGCGTTGGCTGAATCAGCATGACGTATTTCATGTTTTTTTTTTTTTCCTGGGGAGGGGGGGGGCAGTTCGTCCGCCTCTAGGACGACCCAATGAAAGGACCATCACGTGATTCACGGAAACGCGGGTTAGAAATTCAATTTTCTCGAAGTCGAAATTTTTCCTGAAAAGTGAAATTCCTGATATCGACCTCACGTGCTGTGCAGATCACTTTTAGTCCGCCAACAAGAGATATTTCAATGAAGTGTACTGTTTTTCACTTGTTTTTTTCATCGCTCACGTGCGTGCTGCCTGCATTAAAAAGTCACAGTTTCGCCGCAAGGGCGATGCAATGAATGCGATAGGAAGAAATTGGAATGTCACACGAAGAACGACACTTGCAGCATCTCGACACTTGCAGTGCGCCGCTGAAGAACAAAGAAGGACGCCCGAAAAGAACGCAGAGGCATGCACAGGGCAAGTGTGAACTAACAACTGTCGCAGTTGTTACTTCCTTGTGCTTTAGCAACGCGCTGCAAGTGTCGACAATGGAGAATCAGATCATCTTAGATATTTCTTTTTCTTTTGAACTGTGGCGCGTGGATTGACCCCCTGCGTTTCCTGCCACACGGGGGCATCTGATGCAAGGTGTCCCCGGTGTTCTTTGTTTGTTTTTTTTTTTTCCTTCCACATCACGAGTGGGTAGAGAAAAGGGCCACTTTGTCGTGTGCGTCTCAAGGGCAGTTTTCAAATTGAAAGAAAATTAGGAGCGTTGTGTGATAGAAAACACGCTCACGCTCCTGCGAGATTTGCTTACCACCAGCGCTACATGGTGTATATAAATAGCTTGCCGTTATTTCGCTGGCGCATACATGGGGTGTGGTTGAGTTGTCTAACGCAGTGCGCTGGGGAGCGAGGGGTTGCTGGTTCGAATGCGCGGTCGGGTACTTCAGAATTTCTTTCTTCTGCTTTATTTTTCTGTGTGCCTTCTTTATATACATACATACATATACACATCCGGGGCATGACCGGTGACGGCAAAAATCAGCCGAGAGTGTCTATATAACTGTTATCGCAATGAAAAAAAGGCTGCCTTTCGCGCATGAGGGTCCAAAAACTACGGTGAAACAACTGTGGCGAAAACACCGAGATCATGTCAAGCGTGCGCGTGGCTGCCGGTGATCTATTTCTAGCGCCAAAGACATATTGAGATAAGCCACTTCACTGTTTTTTTTTCTTCTGCTGTATTTTTCTTTGTGCTTTTTTATATACAGGCATACATATACATATCCGGGGCATGACGGCGACCGCTAAAATCAGCCGAGAGTGTCCATATAATTGCTATCACAATAAAGGGTTTGCATCTTTAAGTAAGTTAAAAATGACCGCTTACCGTGCGCCGAGCAGCAAACACAATCAAGCCAAGGAGAACGACCCGTATATACAAAAGACTCATCACACTCCAGTATAAGTATCTGCTCTCAAACTGCTGCACCCGCTGATGCGGTTTGGTGCACTCTGAAGTAGAGAACGCGTGCGATGTGTTTTGTACAAAGCATGCTGTATTTCAACAAGGTGGCTATTGAGTTCAAACTGAGAGAAAGTTGCAGTTTTCATGCGGCATACAACAGACAATTTTTTAGGGGTTGCGGCGAATCAAAACACTGAATTAGCCTCAGGACTTGACTTAGTACTAAGGCTATAAAATATCGGTGAGCTTGTAGTAGCATACCCATTATCAAAGATGTGCGTAAACAGCCATTGTCTGCGTAGTGACGGCGTCTTTTTAATGTATTGCCAGTTACTGTCCTCCTTGTAGAAGCTGAATTTCAATACGGGTGGCGTGGAAACACCCCCGCAGCGAATGGTCTTATCAGTGAATAGGCTGTATGCCGTTCCCAAAGAAAAGCTTATCATCTTCAAGTCCTCACGCACATTACTAATGGGTTACCCAGGCGATATTTAAAAAATAGTGATAGACTGCTTTATTTAGCTCTACTGCCAACGACAGGAAATTTTTTCTGCGTCGATGATTACTGGTAGGGGAAAATTCACTGGCACGAAGAAATTCTGCATTATGGCGTGTAGTGTAACTTGTTCCGAACTACACACCGTTACGGTTTGCCTTCGTGTGGTCATTCTACCGGAATAAAGTTGCTGTTAAACTTGACAATTAAGCTGTGTGTCAATAACGGACCACCGAATACAGCACATTATCAATGATCTTGGTTTGGGACTTTCGAAAATACTCGAACGCGAACCACGCTTTACATTCCGTTCAATGCTACCCTCAATTTATTTCTTTGTGCTGCATATTGTACCGCTGGCCTTGTTTGCAGAAGTCTAGTCAACAAATATCGCATCATAAATTTAGAAATACTACCTCGTACCTTCGTCTTACACCTCCAACATTGCCCATCTCCTGGTGGGATGATTAACTGTAAAGAATTCCTGAAGCGTTGAGAGGTGCGTAAAAACATCGTATTCTTTAAACCTCACATTTGTCCTTAAAATGACATGCTATTGATACTTCCTTTCGCAGAGCAAGGCCGTATTCTCAAACTCTGTCGCTGGCTTTCAGACTTCATTTTCACCATGCATTAGAGATATATCATGGTGCTCCAAGCTTTTAAGATGGCCATGAAAACGTTTTCCTGCCCTGTTATTAAACGTCACTCGCATCGGCACTGAAAAGTGGTCGTACGTGCTAACATCTCTGAGCCGTCTTTCACACTTCAATACAGCGTAGGTTTTGATAGAAGCCCGTGTGGTCGGGTAGTAACATCTTAGGCTTTCATTGTGAACAAGGCTCCCGTCAGGTGATCCTTAAAGCTTTTTCTTTAATATTTTGTTGCACTTGCACATTAATTTTGTCTTGCACTACTCACTTGCATTTATCGAAACCCTTGATGCTCTTGGTGTCGTTTATTGCAATAATGGACGCAATAGGGGATGAATGGATGGATGGATGATATGAGCGTCCCCTTTATAATGGTGCGGTGACATGTATGACACCAAGCTCGACAAAAAAATAATGAAAATAAAAATAATTTTCCCCTTTTATTTATATGTTGGCCTAATGCCTTGTCTACTTCGAGTAAATCAATCTTACTAAAAAAGGAATTTCACAGCCCAGTTCTCTCCCCTTACGACAGAATGTACACATTTTTCTAACTGTCTATTTTTGTTCTCTAGTTTTTTTTAGCTCCCAATACTATAACCATCCCTCGCTTATTTATATCGCTGGCGTGTTCAATTACCATTATGTTTTCTAAAATCCAAGGCTTCATGTAGGCTCGTGCCCAAACGTACATCTGGGTTAATATCTCCACATTCAATTCGAACGTACACAAAATGTACAGCGCCATCTGTCGGCAAGCCCTTAAGCTTGATCCGCAATGTTTTGTTGGGCGCGAAAAGGAAACCAGTCGCATATCGCAGCCTTTCAGGTGCTAGCTGCTAGTTGTTTTTTTTTATCTTCGTTCTGGGATGACTTCCCAATGCTTCATGCGCTGTTCACGCAACAAGAGCGCCCTAACAATGCTGGGAACAAAATAACACTATTTTTATTCGAAATTATTCATTACCTAAACGAAGAAAAAGAAAGTAACGACGCGAACTTATTTTATCGACAAGATCGGCATTATGCTTTGGTTCGGAAATGACCGGCGCGCACAAAAGCACTCTTCAACCTCAGTTCTTAATTATCCGTGCTGTTTAGTTGCTTGCCTGCAACATAACCTAGACTTGCAGAACTATATTGCGACATATGTATTTTAAAACAAACTGCCGACGTAGCACACGCGCGCGAGAGAGAATGATTGATGAACATTAGCTTATCGGTATTGCAGGTCGAGGGAGATAACGATTTAGGTATATAAACGTGTATAAGCAGTGCCACAGACGCTGCCCCGCTCGTCCGTGGAAAATCAGTGCTGCCACACGAGGCTCGATTGGGGCAAAGATGCCAACAGGCATCTCTTTGCAGGATTGGCAAGGCAGTGTGCGCCGAAGCACATAGTCCGCATGCCACGTCTGCCTTTGCCTCTAGATCTCATATCCCTCCCCCTTTATTTTTATTTTGCTTTCTTCGGTTAGCGTGTGCTGCGAACATGCAGCAAAGAGTTACGGAGGCGTCCAGTAGTGGGTACTGTTCGCTAAATCATTGCACTCATGTTTCCGCTGATCTCGGGCCCTTGTGTGCTGCGCAATAGCGCACGGTAATGCAGCGCAATCGCGGGACGTGTAAGCAAATAGTGCAATATTTTTAAAAAGATATGTCAATGTACGCATACGTATAGCGTTAATAATAACCAGAACGACAACACGTAATCCGCGCGATAGGTTACGAACACAAGGCATAATAAACAACCAGTGCGCAGTAGAATAGCATTACTCGGGTCGCTCACTTTGTATACAGTTGACTCGCGCGATCAGTAATTTTCTTTGGTTTGCGGCACACCGCTCATGCACATGTCCATGCCTTGTTTATTTAGCAAAAGCTCTGACACACGCTATTGGGAAGGGTATATAGATAAATCTGGTTAAGTAAATGAACCGAGTAAAGCAGAACAGCACTGCACAGGTCTCGCAGAAACAACTCGTGGTGTCGATACCTTACGAATGTTTATGACCCTTGTATATAATCGCACTGGGAAATATCATGGAGATGTATTGCAAAACAGTGTTACCCTAGAATTTGGATAGTCACATCTCCTCTACAATGAACACTTTTCTTGGACGCCTACTTCAGCTCAGAAGCGCACGCCACTAGAGAACAGCAGTTCGGCTTTGCGAAGCGGTGCGCCTCTTGTAGCTGTTGTCCGGATGAGTTTCACAGCGAAAGCTGTTATGAGATCGTTTCAACGGTCATTTTTAGCGCCGTTGTTGTCCATCGCAGCCGCCTCCGGTGTCCGTAACCGCTATCGCATGAAAAGGAAAAAAAAACATTCAAAGTGGAATGGGGTTCGAACCTCGGCCCTCGGCATGGGAGTCCAGTATTCTACCTGAGAGCCATGCCGGTGCTTGAATCTGCTTTGACGAAAGACCCTATGCAGGCTTCATGTCGGAAAGGGACCACACTAACATATGTCATATAGCATGGTAGAAGAGTAAAATTACAATCAGGCGGTCACACGACGCGAATTCTGTAATCAGGCGTCACACAACACGAATTGCACAACGAGTGGGTTGTTGCATGCTTCCAAACCATTAAAAGTGCTCTGCCATAATTCTTCATCTTCATCAGCCACAGCATCAACAAAGTGGGTCCACTTTGTTGTGGCTGATGAAGATGAAGAATTATGGCAGAGCGCTTTGTAATGGGTTGGAAGCATGCAACAACCCACTCGTTGTGCAATTCGTATTGTGTGACGCCTGATTACAGAATTCGCGTCGTGTGACCGCCTATATGTCCACATAATGCCTTAGAAGCGATTAGCGGGAACCTCGCTTCTCCACAGAACGACAAAAAATGGCACGGTGGCTGCTTACCTACTCCATAAAAATTATGATGATTTATAGTGTAGTGCATCACTCGCAAGTACACTTGTGTTGGTTGCCAAGGAAGCCCGTAAGGCCCCCATGATACATTTTCTCGGGTTCTCAGGAAAGTTATTTCCCCCTCTCTCTTTTTCTCACGTTGAGGTGTGTTATATAGCCTGGTGGGAGAGTGAAATAGCGACCGGGCTTCACAAGATGTGAATTACGTAACTAATTGGTCGTTTGAAGCTTCCAACCCATGACAAAGGGCTCAGCCATAATACTTGATCGTCATCAGTTGTCGTATCAACAAAGTGCACCTAATGCCTTACAGATGTGTAGCGGGTACCTCGCTTTCCCGCGGAATGAAGAATAATGGCGTAGTAGGTGCTTCCCAACTTAACAAAAATGATGATTTACGGCGTAGTGGGTACCTTGCTAGTGTACTTGTATTAGTAGCCCCAAGAGAGTTTACAACGGGCTCTAGAAATGCTACTCCTCCTGCTTTCCCTATGAATGTGCTGCGCTTTCCGCGCAGGCCTCGCGTTTTTTCACCGCGCACAACTCCGATATTGTGTTCCCGTCGATTTGTAGCAGCACAGTGAGATCATCTGACTATTGGGCTCTGGGTGTCGAAAAATTCGGCCGCATTTTCTTAGCCCGAAAACTCCGCCAACCACTGCTTCTCAACCTCTCCGTGGCCTTTTCTAAAGGAGCTGCTATCAGACGATTCCTCGACGACGCCCCGACAAAGAATGGCGGAAGCGCCCAGTGTTGCGGGAGCACTAAGGATTACGAATATCCCCTAGTACATGTTCATGCACTACTCATCTTCCTTGGTTTGAGTTTTGTAACTTTTTCCTCTTGTGCTGGAGATATGCAATACGTCAAGCGCTAGGTAATAAAATACAGTGGTCTCAACTCCCTCCCTCACCCGCCTGTGCTGCTATACGAAGCCGCTATTTAACTTCATTGTGGTGCATGCTCGTGTGTTCTGTGCATTTATTCCGCATCAAAACGAAGGTGCAAACTGCACCTTCGTTTTGATGCGAAATAAATGCACAGAACACACGCACGCTACACTACAACCTGCTACACTACATTAAACTACACTACACTACACTACACTACACCACACTACACTAAACTAAACTACACGCTACACTACATCCTGCTAGTAATGCTCATGTGCTAGACGTATGAAATAAAACGAAAGCGAGCGCTTAGCAACGCGCTTTAACGAATTTGCATCGACGACGTTGTTGCATTGCAACTTGCCACGAACAATAAGCTATGAGTTCAATTGTTCAATGCGGCCGATTTCCATACAATAAGAAGCGCACTGTGGATGGTGCTCATACGAAGAACACACGGTGCGTGGCGAGACGCAAACTGACTGTAGCGAGCTTGCCGGATAGCCATTGCGCTGCACATGTTCTCGCTCATTGCGCGGCGTCTCATGGAGATGTAAGCTGCAAAGAGGCCGCAGGATCTACCACTGCACAAGCACTTACTGATGTTTGGTTCCACTTGACATACCAATGACATATGCCTTGAGTCAGTAATATTGATTTTCTGCGAAGCACAGATTTCCTTTTAAAATTCTAGTTTTATGAATTAAGATAACTGCCTATTGCATGTTTCTTGTCACCCATCAACATATGCGTCCGCAACCTTACCTGTGCTAACCCATATTGGCAACCTTGTACACCAACACCTGCTAACATCGCTCCATGAACTCTTACCTCGATCATTTACGCCATGCAAATTGCGCACAGAGAATTGTTCATGACATGTTTCATGATTATTGCCAGTCTTTGTTCGTTCTTCCATTAAAAAAACGCCAGGCCTGCGCGGAAAGCGCAGCACAGTCACAGCGAAAGCTGGAAGAGCGGAATTTCTAGAGCCTGGTATAAACTCTGTTGTGGCTACTAATACACGTAAACTAGCAACGTACCCACTACGGCAGAAATCATAATTTTTGGGAAGTTGCGAAACACCCATCACACATTACTCGTCATTCTGCGGAGAAGCGAGCTGCCATCTGTAAGGCATCATGTGCACTTACTTGATGAGACGGTTGATGACGATGAAGAATTACGCCTGAGCCATTTGTAATGTCTTGGCAGCGTTAAACCACCCACTAGTTACGTAATTTGCATCGTGTGATGCCCGGTTCTTATTTTACTCTCCCACCACGCTATATAACATAGGTCAACGTGAGAAAGAGAGAGAGAGACAGGGAAAGAACTTAGTTCAGACCCTGAGGAAATGGATCATGGAAGCCTTATGGGCTTCCTTGGCAACCAGTACAAGTGCACTTGCGAGGAACCCACCACACTGTGAATGATCATAATTTTTTAAAGTAGAGAAGCAGCCACTATATCATTTTTCGTCATTCTGCGAAGAATCGTAGTACCCGTTAAACACCTGTAAGGCCTTATGTGCACTTTGTTGATGCCGTGGCTGATGACGATGAAGAATTATGGCAGAGCCCTTTGTAATTGCTTGGAAGCATTGAACAACCCACTCGTTGCGCGATTTGCATTGTGTGACGCTTGGTTACAAAATTCGCGTTGTGTGACGCTTGGTTGTTATTTTACTCTTTTACCACGCTACATGTGTTAATGTGGTTCCTTCCCGACATGAAGCCTATATAGGGTCCTTTTGCAAAGCAGTTTCAAGCACCGGCATGGCTCTGAGGTAGAATACTGGGTTCCCACGCAGAGAGCCCAGGTTCGATCCTTGTTCCATCCTGGAAATGTTTTCTTATTTCGTATTTTTTTTTCTTATTTCTAGCTATAGGGGTAACGGACACCGGCGGCGGCGGACAACTACGGCGCCAAAAAGGACCCTTGTTGTGATCTCATAACAGCTTTCGCTGTAAAACAATGTGAAAAGGACTAAAAGACCGAGATTGCGCTGATAATATGGCCCATTTTAGAAGTGAGTACCGATTCTAAAATGCTACTGCAGAATTGAAGAGAGCGCCGATAAGAGCATCTGCAACGTTCAACCGCACGAAGGTCGAGGACGCAAGAAACACAAACACAAAGTAGCAGTGCTGGTCTTGTGTGTTCATGTGTCTTGCCTCCTCATCCTTCCTGCTAGTGCAATTTTGCAGATTTCAGAAAAACTTGCCCGAACCAAATCACTCCTAAACCAATGAGCGCATTTAATGCAATCATTGATTCAACCTAAGTGAATTTGATCACTGGTACACGGCATAGCGCGAGTCGTGGTAAAATTAATGTATGTGAAAAGTCTCATCAGCAGCCGGAGCAGAGGCACTCGACCCCGCAACCCATAGCTGACTGTTCATCGTTTTTCTTTCAGGGCTTAGTTATGTATCATATTTTGCAGCCAATACACTATCACTTAATTTAAATACTGCTATGGAAGGGTTGTATAGATGGAGAGATGATTGTCTTGCTTTGCTTTCTGAGCAAATACTGCGACATGACGGCACGTGATTCTGCAGATTTTTGCCAAAATGCAAAACATAATCCTGCATGAGATACACGAAACGTCCTACGGTGCGTTTAGGAAGTCGCAGAGGAAGTACAGAAAATAATTCAAAATGATTAAGTAGTAATTTGAACGTGATAAAAAAGCCAACACATGTCAATAACAAACAGAAAGGAGAGAGAGAAGGACTGTAGGATATTTAGGGAGGTTAACTTGACTATGTGTCCAGTTTGCTACCCTACACATGGGGTGGGGGAATGAGGGAGTAAAAGAAAGAGAGAGAAGGATAGACGCAGTTCACATCACAAACACTGTGGCGAAGGAAAGTGGAGCTTCCCAGGCGGTCGCTCAATGAAGTTGGTTTTAAGTACCGCGGGAGAGCTCGTGTGGCTTTCTGCGTTGATGTGCTGCACGACCAGGCTACTGAAATCTTTGGTTCATTAAAGGACCGATCATCGAGTCTATTCACGGCACACTAGAGAGTCCGGCAATCTTCTTCAAATTGGGGACAGTGGTACAAGAGACGTTCAATAGTGTCTAGACAGTTGCAGCTTTCGCACATGGATGAACCTGCCATGCCAATGCGTTGGCTGAATGAGTTGGTAAACGCTACACCAATCCACAACCGGCACAGCATAGTAGCGCCACGTCGAGAAATCTTGGGTGGCAGTTGTACCTGGAGTAACGATTCAAGGTTCTGTGGGCGACGATAGCATTTAAGCGGATAATTCCAATGCGCAAGCGTGGCATTATGCGCGATGTAACCAAGTTCTCGAACAGCGTCTACTTTTGACAAGGGTATGAACACTGTGGGCGCTCCATCGTGGGCACATCGGGCAGCGTCGTCAACAAGGTGGTTACCACTGATGCCACAGTGACCCGACAGCCATTGTAAAACAATGTTGTGTCCTTGATTAGCGGCGTGGTGACAAATTTCATTGATATGAGGCACCAAATGGTGGTAGTTTCCACGTCGTAGACTTCGCACGCATTGAAGGGCTGCCTTAGAGTCGCAGAATATGGCGCATCTACTCGGGGATTCTTGCATGACAAACTCCATAGCGGCTCGAAGAGTGGCGAGCTCGGATCCCGTACATGTCGTGACGTGTGTGGTCTTGATCAACTTGATGGTGATTGATCGAAGTGGTACCACAAAGGCACCTGTCGAACTTCCCGAGACCGAACTGTCCGTGTAAACATGAATTCGGTTAGCGTACAAGTGCAAAAGGTCCAATGAGATCTGCTTGATCGCTGCAGATGACAGGGTTGCCTTTTTAGATATCCTGGCACTTCAAGGTGCACAGCGAGTCTATTCAGGCACCACTCCGGAGATAGTGGTATGGTTGCAGGCGAGAATTTCCACACTTTTCAAGAAAAAGCGTACATAGTTATTCATCTCTCTATAATATCTTAGAATTGGAACATCTTGAAACTGCATAAGCCCAATTTGCAACCTTGTCTTCGTTAAAATTTTCTCGCGCTAAAACAACAACCTGGGTTCCTATAAGTAGAGATATCTCTATGCAACATAAAAAAATTTGCGCCAAATGGAACATGGTAAAAACTACCCCCGACTCTCCTAATCGGAAATAAACAATAATATCTGCAATACAATAATAGGTTTATATGCTAATAACGAAACATTGTTATCAGCACATGGTCTACTTCGATTTATGATCACACAAGTCCACCTGACACCCCGAAGATAGTAAAAAAAGTGACACGTCCCCCGGGTGGTCAGCTGAATTTTTTTAAAGTAAGGAAAATTACGTACATATTCTTATAAATAAGGGTATAGTAGCTTACGTGCGATGCCAAGGTGGGGGATCTTAAAATTCGATCATGTCCGTAAATAGAAGCAGCTAGACAAGGGTCTTTAAATTAGTAGGAGCGGGCATTATCAGTATGCGCACACTCCTCGAGGTCGACGTTTATGTAACAATTTTTTCATAAAAAACAAAGGTACAAAAGACCCTGCGTTGTCCGAACAAACATAAACATCGGCAGCACGCAACAATTGTTATTTTAATGGCAGTGAGGACTAAGACTGACACATCAACACTATTGACCGCTTATTTAGCGTGCCGTATATTTGACCAAGAGGTTTCGTAGTTACATGCATTCTATGCCACTATTGAATTTTTTAGTGAAAGTTTTCTTCAACAAATGCATGCACTTATTTCACACGTACCTTGCGCAGCAGCATTGTGTGCCCGAAACAATGTGTCCGCCATGAACAATTCACAGATGTCACTTTACGGACACAATTCACCAATGACACTGCAGTCTTAGAAATATATGTATCCTAGGGGGAAAAAATTAAACAGTATAAGCAGTCGAAGGATATAAATTACGCAAAAAGTTAGTATCCTAAAATTTCAAAGATGGTGTAGAAGACTTGCATTACGAAGTAAAAAAGAAGTAACAAAAATTATACCTAACGCGCTGTGTAAAGGCGTAAAAGTTCGCCGCCCTAGCGGAGTAGTTTCGCGTTGCCTTGCCGATTTTCAACGCGGGAGTTAAATACCACACGCGATGACCGCATTTCTAGCAAGCAGTAATTACATTTGCGTAGTGATGATACGGTGATACTTAAACAATACTGTTATTAATACAACGACACGTATCAAGCCCAGATGGTAGCTTTGCTATTTGAAATACCATAATTTGTATTGCTATTGTGAAAAGTTAGCAATCACGATTTTTTAGAATGAAAATACCCATGGTCGCGGCAAGAGTGCACTTGGGTTAATATCCAATGTTATACAGGTCGTAAATGAAAGATAGTAGTATGGTGTGTGCAAGTTCATTTGCTTTAGAAGTTTTTCTAATATCAATATTATTCGAACATGAAACCAAAATGCTTGCTTCGAAGTATTACAATGTATTCAGTAAATTTCCACAACCTTCGTAAAAAGTACCTTTGCCACAACTGTGACAAAGATCTAGTTATGCGACTGAGTTGTCATTTAATCAGCAACTGCAAAACTAGAGGTAACGAATGGCATCAATGCCCCAGAATCGGAGCAAGAATGTGTTTCGTTAGTGCAATAACTGACAAGGGAGCTAGGAAAGAAGATGAATTTTAAGGGCTCGTTTTTCTTTGTTAGACACAATATAAATGAGAACTAACATGAATTTTTGTGCCAAGGAATGTATAGTGACAACTAACATACAATAATGCCAAGGAAAGTATAGTTCCCTGGTATTATTGTATGCTAGTTCTCATTAAAGAAGGGAGTATTATCATGAAAAGTAACTTCACCAAGGAATGCATATTGTCTAAATCGAATACGGCACATTTTCTCAGATGATTACACCGCTCTTTAAGACATTAGAAACCTCATTATGAGCGAAAGGGGCAACAGAACAATGCATGAGCTTGCCGTGCCTAATATCAACGCCTGGCAATGTAAGAAAAAAAAAACACAAATGTATGGAAAGGTCAACAATGAAAAAAAGAAAAACTTAAAGCTTAAATTTAAATTATGAATGTGAAGAGATTGGAAACAGCGACCGCTACCACAGACGCCCATCATCATTGCAATTATTCATTACAGTATAATTACAGGCGTCGCTATTGTTTATAGAACACCATGAAATATTTCGAAAGTGCTGGCTTCCACCTTAAGACAATCGTCTCCTGTTAATTTCACGAGATGCTGGCCAGCTAGACGCCGCACGCTCACCTAGTGCTGATGCATGTGACACTATGCTCCGCCGATTGATAGCACTGCTAACAGATCACCTCCTTTCAGCATACACCATTATAGATAATTTTACGCAAGACACATGGGCGCCGCCACACTTGGTTTTCAAAACAAACGTTTTCTGATTTTGGTATATTCGGACGTGAATTAATGAGGCTACGAAACGTCGAGTGCACTAACCCGTGGGTATGCACGGGTTCGTGCACTCGATGCGTATGCGCATGCGTCTACTGCAGCACGGTTCGTTTAGATGTTAAGGGTACAAAATGGCAAGGTTAACAGCCAATTATCGGGCATCAACATTCATTCGTAAAATAGTCATACTGAGGCATATTGCGTTACTTCATTCTGTATATTTTGGAGATGGACAGATATTTCTCTGCTAAATACTGTGCGAAAAAAAACGAAATAAGACTTCTGTGCCCATGTATAGATACTGCTCTGTCAATTTATAAGTTTTCATCATCGTTACCATCATCATCATCCTATTCTACATCCACTTCAGGACGAAGACCTCTGCCAACGATTTCTCAAGAGACTGTCTTGCGCGAGTCGATTCCATTTTAAGCATACATACTTCGTAAGTTCATCATCATCTCTAACTCTCCACGACGCTCGGCTGCGTTTCCGATTCCTTGGTATTCATGTCGTCGATCTCACTGACCATCGATTATCTGTGCTACGGCTTTAGTGGCTCATTCTGGTCCATTGTTTTTTTCTCCTAATTGCAAAAAAATGGCGGGTACCCCGATTCCTCCAACCATTTGTACTGACTTCCTATCTCTAAGCGTTACGCCTACAATTTTGTTTCATCGCATGTTAAGTGGTCCTTCACTTCACGAGTATGGTTGTCATCTTCCCAGTTCCTACCTAGTATGTTACTGCTGGTAATTTGCCTTTATTATAAACATTCTTCCTTATGTATGGCGGTGTAATGGTTTGGGAAAATCTGCCGTATTCAATCCAGCCAATATGTATTCCTCGGTGAAATTATTTTTCATTCTAACACTCTCTTAGTAAATCACCTAAAGAAACACATTTTTGCACAGATTCTGGGGTATTGATGCCATTCGTGACCTCTAGTTTTGTAGTTGGTCATTAAATGAGAACTCATATTGTGTAACTAGATCTTTGTCACAAAAGAGGCCGAGGTACTTTTTACAAATTTTGTTGAGATCTACTGAGTACATCGTAGCACTTCCAAGCAGACATCTTGGTTCCACGCTCGAATATTATTGATATTAGCAAGACTTTTAGCGCAATGAGACTAGCACACAACATACTAACATGTTCCCCCTTTACGACCTCATAACGTTGACTAATAACCCACCAAGTGCACTTTCGGTGCGACCATTGGCATCTGGCGAAATTAACAGTGTACGAGCGTCGCAAGGTGCTAGCCAGCACTTTGGTAATGTTTGATGGTGTTCTATAAACCATAGCGACGCCTGTGAATATACTCTAATGAATATTTGCAATGATGCTGGGCGTCTGTGGTAGGGCTCGCGGTTTCGAATCTCTCGGACTCTTCACGTTCATAATTTAAATTTAGGCTGAAAGCTTTTCTTTTTTTTCATTGTTGACCTTCCTATGCATTTGCGTTTTCTTTTCTGACATTACCAGAAAATTCATGCATGGTTCTCCTGCGCCTTTTGCTCGTTATGAGGTTTCTAATGTCTTAGTATTTCAGACGGTTTATTGAAACACTGCTTGGTGTGTGTCTTCTTCGTACATCCCTTCGCCTGTTTACTGTTTTATATTTCCGTGGATAGGATTACCAATAAACGGAACTGGTGTGTTATGCAGGATGGCCCGAGTTTGGCAAAGGTCAGAATCTTTCCGAGCTCTGGCGACAACCCCTTTTGAACGAGCTATCAGTACGAAAAAGTCAAACCCATCCCACATCGCACGCTGCGTTTCAATGGTTACGATGGAACACGGTGTCGCGTCAAGGCGGTCGACAAAGTGAGGTGGTGTGTTCAAACCAGAGACATCTTTCATTTGTTTGTCGTTCCCCTGAATGAGGAAGTGCACCCATGCATGAAAAAAATGTCACAAACTTTTATAACGATATTTTGTAAAGGTACAGGCTGTTCAAACTTCTTTTGAAGCGTTTATTGTCTGCACTAAGCGTCCTTTAGAGTATTCAGCCCCGTGGCCACGTGTGTAATCATCATGGTCGGCCTATACATCCTACTGCGTTGCTCGGCCGGCGCGCGCTCTCTTCGTCCTCTTATTCATCGTCTGCTCGCTCCAAGAGCACGTGTACTCGGCTGATTAGCTAATTAGCTGGGCGGTATACGTATCTAATTAAGTCAGGACATGCTAGGACAAAGCGAATTGAGCCAGGTCATACCAAGACCGAGTCAATTAAGCCACAACTTTGTAAGACCATGGCAATGAAGGCGTGTGAAGCTGAGACCAAGCTAATTAGGGCCATGCTGATTACCACAACGCTAATTAGGGGCACAATAAATAAACTCACGTTAATTAGGACTTCACTCGCTAAGAACACGCTAATTAGGGAGTGCTAGTTAGGAAATTGCTAATTAGTCCCATGCTAATTAAAATCCTGCTGAATAAACTTCTGTAATTAATGTAGCCTTAATTAGAACTTTGCCTATTCAGACAGAACCATCCAATATCATGTTAATTAAGGCATAGTTTATTCATACCATCATCACTGAGAGCAAACTCACGTGGTCTTCACTCCAAAGCAGACCAAGCAGACTGAGTAGACGAGCTACGTAAAAAAATGTTGCAGTGGCTTAGCTCGGCTATGCCAGAATAACGTAGTGTAAGCAAAGGTTCAGCTAATTATTCTTAGCTTTCCTGATTGTCTAGGATTAGCTTGATTATCATGCTTACTGCTGCTCCAATGACACACACATGGTATTTTTTTAAGGGGGGGGGGGGAGGTGACGGTGACGCGACGGAGCGTTTGGCGGCTGTGTGAATGATTCTTACACTTCGTTGCGCAAAGCGAAGCATTTAACTTGTGGGCTCCAGCCATTCCGTTTAAGCGAACGCCTCATATCATGCGATTTTTAATGAGATCACGTGACCTACCGTCTTAAGCAATGGTGTTTTATCGAACGCCTCGCACACGTCATTTGCCGCCGGCGCAGCCGGAATCCTGCCAAGTGTGCGCTCCCTCTTATCGGCTTGATCCTTTAACGCGCCGAGGTACCTTACCTTGGTTTATTACAATTACTGTGTCTAATTATTGTAAATAATTCAGGTGCTAATTGCTTTCCTGATATTTTGTACCGAAAGTCATCATCATCATTTGAGTGTCAAGACCATCGTAATTTCGTTTTATTTATTGCTTTATTCACCAACCCCTCTGGTCACGTGACCTGTGTGATGCCTGCTACTACTACTACTACTACGACGACGAGTGCACATGGTAGAATAAGGCCCGTATTCAACAACAGAAGTTTCGCGAATTGTTGACTTATTAAAGTACGAGAAAAGTTAAGGTTGAGATAAGATTGGGGGAAGATTCAAAAACCGCCCTTAAGGCTCATTTGTGAAAGTACCCCTTTTCTGGGTAAGTAAGGCACCTGGGAAAACGTCTAGAAAACTTTTATTACTTTGTCATTACGTTAATCACAAATAATTGACTATAACTTTCGCGCAGCACTGGACGTAATTGCTGTAGCCTTGCGAAAAGCGCACTGCGTAAGATGCGAAATGATTATTGCGAGCTGTTGTCGGTTTTCAGGATTTTGCGAGGCACACATGACAGCCAGCCGACAATCAGTGGCCGTCGCTACATTGTGGCCGTGTCACCTCGCGATTATTTTGTCGTCTATGGGTGCGTATGTTACTACGCTGAGACATGGTGTGCAAGACGTGTGGTTTTTTCATTGCCTTCCGTGCGTTTTGCTTCTTGCATTATTCAAGCGAAGCGTGTATTGACTGACCTGTGAAGCTGGTGTTGGCGGTGGTGTTCCAAAAAACCCACCGCTGTAGAAGAAGCACATGACACACTCACCTAAAAAATTGTAGGCGTCGCTTGACTATAGAAAACAACAGTGGACAGCGGAGCTAAGGGTAAGTCTCAGCGACGAAATTCATACCGAAGTATTGGATATGCACTGTTTTAAACAATAACAAGGATGAAGACGCGGAGACGGACAGAGGTAAACGGGACAAAGCGCAAATATCAACTGTTTTATTTTGTGCGTTGTTCACATATATATGTATATGGAAAATAAATAAGCATAAAACTAAAGTAATGTGGAACACTCTTGGCAGAGAACAGCGCTTTGCGATAGGTGGCGAGACACTGGAAGTTGTAAAGGAGTACCTCTACTTAGGACAGGTAGTAACCGCGGAGCCGAACCATGTGAGTGAAATAACTAGACGAATAAGGATGAAATGGGGCTCATTCGGCAAGAAGTATCAAATTCTGAATGGTAGTCTACCACTATCCCTCAAGAGGAAGGTATATAACAGCTGCATCTTACCGCTACTTACCTACGGAGCAGAAACCTGGAACTTACAAAGAGAGTTCAGCTCAAATTCAGGACGACGCAGCAAGCGATGAAAAGGAAAATGATAGGTGTAACCTTAAGAGACAGGAAGAGAGCAGACTGGGTCAGGGAACAAACGGGGGTTAAGGATATCATAGTTGAAATGAAGAAGTGGATATGGGCAGCGCACGTAGCACGTCGGCAGGATAATCGGTGGTCATTAAGGGTAACTGACTGGATTCCAAGAGAGGGCAAACGCGTGAGGGGGAGACAGAAAATTAGGTGGGTAGATAAGATTAAGAAGTTTGTAGGCATAACGTGGCAGCATAAAGCACAAGACCGGGTTGATTGGCGGAACATGGGAGAGGCCTTTGCCCTGCAGTGGGCGTAGACAGGCTGATGATGATGACATAGATACAAGGCACACGTCAGAGCGGTAAAAACACAGCATCCTCGCCTACACGACATCCAATTTATGAGTTTTCACCATGAGATTCACTTCTGCACAAGATAAATGCATGGACGGCATGCTGACGCAATTATCGTCACCCAGAGAAGCCATGACAGCTGTTTCACAAACCAATCTCTCTTTGTCGTCTTTCACGTGTTTAGCGATTTTTGTTTTAGCAAATTCAGGCGCGCATGAGCATCGATTAGAATGCGTAGTTAGATTCCCTGTATGCGCTATTTGTTCGCAAGTGTGCCGATGCTCTCTGAGCCTTGTGTTGATGCATCTCGAAGTTTGGCCAATCTAATGCTTTCCGAAAGTTAGTGGAATAACTTACACTACTACGGCGTCACACTCGACAAACCTCTGCGCATGTTTTATTTTACATCTCCTGCATTTTCGGGTTTCATTTGCATTGTTAATTTCGTCACAAAGACTTATCAGCTTTTGGCGTGCAGAAAATACCACAAGAATATCATGTCCGCTATCTTTTTTTAGTCTATGTCATACCGTACGTGCATGAGGGGTCACCACCGGTTGCTTGCTTCTCTTTGCAGCTTCTACATTCTTCTTTCTTCCTGACATATCCAGTAGCAGTAGCATCCAGGGCAAATACAGAGTTCAGCAAAACCACTTCTTTTCAACCTTTCCCCTGTACACGCAAGCTTTTTGACATGAAATGTTCACATGATCCTCGAAATGACTGAAATGAGCTATTTCGCGCAACACTTTCTTTTACAAGTTTAGAATAGCCGCTGCAATAGCTCATCAGCCCTTTTTTCGCCTTTCGTCATGTATACTCAGCACGTTTGGCTGAAACCCAAGCGAATTTCGACGTTGAGGAAAGGCATGACCATATTATTGAGTAATTAAATGGTAAATTTTAATCCATTGAACGTTTCACGGTGTAAGCTTAATGCACATTGCACAGACGCTTTGAAATCAAACTTAAGGTTGAAACAGAGCAGGAAATCATCCGCATATTGAAAACATGCTATCGCGCCATTGCCTTCCATTTTTTTGTCTTAGCATATGGTCTCCTTTGGCCATGAACAGGTTGCACAGCACTGGGGCAATGCACGACCCAATCCTTATGCCATCTCTTTGGACGTGCGCAGTTCCTTCGTATTCTAGACATAGCGACTGCAAATATGTTCGGAGCAATTCCAGAAACTCTTGTACTCCGATAAGACATTGGTTCATAAACTTAGTGCTGCCAAAGGCGTCAATGCCTTCTTCTACAGCTTTTATCGCTTCACATTGCGGAATATTGCGGAACATCTTCTGGACGTTCACTGATACACATGTTACCGGAGGGCTTTCTTTTAAAAAGTCACAGTTTCGCCGCAACGGCGAAGCAATGAATGCGGTAGCAACAAATTGCAATCTGACGCGAAGAACGGAAAGCAGCTCGAAATTGCCATCGCGTCGCTCTAGCCCAAAGTAGCACGAAAAGAACGCACACAGGACGAGCGCGAAATATCATGCGTCACAGCTCGATACTTGAAGCGCACTGCTAAAACATAAAGCAGGACGCACGAAACGAACGAGCAGGTACACACAGGACGAGCGCGAACTAAATGTCGCAGTTGTTACTTATTTCTGTTTGAACAGCGCGCTCCTTTCGCAAACACGGCCGCTGCAGCGAGCAAAAGACCTTCGTTGCGCTCCTCGCGCCATCTCGATGGCAATGAAGAAACGCTTAAAAGCGCCTGCCGTCTCTGAGTCCGGTCAGCGATAAAGGGTGTGTGTATAACGCTCGCCGTTAGCTCCCTGGAGGATTGGCGTTTCGTGGCGTAGTGGCTAGCTCCACGGGCTGCGGAGCGAGAGGTTCCTGGTTCGATTACGCTCTTCGGAAGCACTTTTCTAAATTACTTTTCTTTGGGACTTTCATATATATATATATATATATATATATATATATATATATATACTTATACATATACGGTGAATGACGGCCACGGGGACGGACAAAAACCAGCCGAGACTGTCCATATAACTGCTATCGCAATAAAATTCTGCTACCTACTGAGAACCATCTATAATGTATGGATCGTCGACTGGCAGAACGGATGAGATGGGTCTTCAAATATCTTGCGACTTGATTTTGCTACCATTCAAATGGGCGAAGTGCAACATCTCTGCAAGTGCAACATTTCAGCACCACAAAAGCTGATAAGTATTTGCAACAAAATCAACCCGAAATAAAACCCGAAAATGCAGAAGATGTAAAATAACACACGCAAAGGTTTGTGGAGTGTGACACCGAAGTATACAGTATTCCACTAACTTGCGGAAAGCAGTAGATAGGTCAAACTTCGAGGTGCATCAGCACAAGGCTCAGAGAGCATCGGTACAATTGCGAATAGCCCATCCACGGAATCTAGCTACACATTCTAATCGATGCTCATGCGCGTCTGAATTTGAGAAAACAAAAATCGTTAAACACGTAAAAGACGACAGAGAGATATTGGTTTGTGAAGCAGCTATCATGGCTCCTCCGGGTAAGAAACATGCCGTCCATGCATATATCTTCTGCAGAAGTCAATCTCGTGGTGAGAACACAAAAGGTTGGTGTGTAGCCGAGGCTGCTGTGTTTTTATCGCTCTGACGTGTGCCTTGTACTCCATACATATGTGAACAACGCACGAAATAAAACAGTTGAAAGTCGCGCTTTGTCCCGTTTACGTCTGTCCGTCTCTGCGTCTTCATCGTTATTATTGTTTAAATTCCAAGACTTCGACATGAATCGACTAGCATGAATCGCGATATGAAGCAAATTTACTAGGGAGCGCTTACGTCATTACTAACGTCAAACCAACTGCGCTCGGCGCAGCTGCGCCTCGACTCCGCTGCCGCTCTACTCAGCCCTGCGACCTGTGCCGCCGTTCCTCCCCTCCTCTCACCTACCTCCTTATCCCCTCTCGCCTCACTCGTTCCTTGCCTAGACAATCCATTGCTTTCTTAGGCCCGTATTCTGAAACGCTCCTTACCTCAGTGAGGGGGCCTTAACTGCTTGAGGACGCCTTATCACGCATTCTGGAACGCTCCTTACGAAGGTTCCCTCACTGATGCCCTCCTTGGTGCTCCCTCTAGTTAAGGTAGCTCTAGGGCTACCTTAAGGCCTCCTTACCTTGCTACTTGCACTGAAAGGGCGCTTTTCTGCAGTACTTTGTCAGCGACAGTGTGTCCGATTTCTTATTTTCGATCGATCCCTTGCACTTCTGCACATGCTTGCTATAATTGTATACTCGTCGTTGTTGGAAAATTGCTTGCCAGGCGTGTTTTCGAGCGTGCAGCCGAACGGCTGTCAACAGTTTTAGATGCGAAGTATCTTATGGCGGGGTTCAATCCGGTGGTGGTGGTGGTGGTGGTGGTGGTGGTGGTGGTGGTGTGCGGTGTGAGCACTCTTACTGCGCATGCGCATGCCCTCTCCACTCACCCCCTCTCCACTTCTCTCCCCTCACCCTCTCCACATCCCTCTCCCCTCTCCCCATTTTCCTCCCCTCTCCCATTTCCCTCCCCTCTCCCTCTCTACTTCCCCTCTCCTCTTTCCCCCTCTCCACTCTTCCTCTGAAACGCGGGCAAGACATGCCGAAATTCTCTCCTGCGCAACACCGCGATGAGCACCAGCGCATGCGCGTCCCCTCCCCCTCTCTCCTCTCCTACGCTGCCCCCCTCTCGCACGCCTGCCGACTGCGTTCACCGCTGCCCTGTGAGAATTAACGGGCAGGCTAGAGGGAAGACAAGACGCGCGTAGCGTTCCTCTTCGCGTTCCACGACGCGAGGTTGGTAGCATGCCCAAAGAACGCCAACGGAACACGATCGTGCAATTGCTCCGGCTTCGCATCGCCTCACGGTCCCCTTTAGCGGGAGATGGTGTAATTCTTTCGTTAAGATTGCGCAGCGCGAAGAGGACAAGGCATTTTACAAGAATAGAGAAAAAAAGAACAGACTCAAGGAATGCGAGACGGTAGGCCCCCCTCATCGCCCACCGTTCATGCTGCCGTCTTCCAGGAATGACAGTTATTGTTTGGATTAGGCTAACAATGGCATTCTTCACATGCCATGCGGGCTGCTTTCAAAATGAGGCAGGTGTGGTCGTCTGGGTAAGAGAAAAGCACATTGATCTTAGCGAACACAGGGGTTCAGCGGTTCAGACGCATGCACTGCAATGTATGCCCAGGATACCCTCATTTCTTTTCTGCGAATTATCTCAGCCACTGAGATTAGCAATCCGTCGTGATACAGGCGAGTGACCTGTTTCTGAAAGCTGGCGCCTACTCTGTGACAGCATCACTATTTTTATTCGTTGTAGAAGCAAGCCCGAACAATAACCCTTTTGACAAGCTTACTGTGCGGAGTTGAGCTTGTATGAGCCTGGTTCATATGTCCAGCAAACATGATCACGGGTGAAATCGAGCTTAAGGTTAAGGAGCCCGACAGAATCCTAGAAGGGAATATCACGTGTTATGACGACGGGCGATATACATTATTCAAATATTCCGACCATTGTGACAACTCCAAATGCAACTCCGAAGCACCACACTGTAAGACTACTTAGAAATCGTGCACAAATATCTGAATACTTTCAGGACTTGGATTCCTGGGAACCGCTGCGGTAAGAGTTTCTCGTTTAGCAAAAAAAAAAAACAGATCAATCCACGAAGACGCGATGCATGACCGGATAGACACGCCCTTGTTTTGGATGTAAGCACGATAATTTACTTGGACGTAAGTACATCCGAGTCCAATTTGCACCAAAGTGCGCAGATTTCAC
This sequence comes from Rhipicephalus sanguineus, assembly GCF_013339695.2. NCBI lineage: Eukaryota > Metazoa > Arthropoda > Arachnida > Ixodida > Ixodidae > Rhipicephalus > Rhipicephalus sanguineus. The sequence goes on from NC_051179.1 coordinate 89,061,949, forward strand.
AAGTTTAACACTACTCGGTTATGAAGATCAATCTCACCCACGTCTTCAATTCTTTAAACGATCTTTATTACTCGGCGTTTGTGGTGTCCTGACTTCTTTCTTGTGTCCTTGTTTGCACGTCCTGTCTTTTTAGAATTTATTACTCGCTCGCACATAACAGGCCGTTGAAATGCATCAATGAACGCAATGAGCTCCAAGGTTGCTCGACCATCCTGTTTTTGTCTGCTGCAACAGGCGAAAGTTAAGTAAACGGAAAAGGCTGTGCACCCATTCACGAAAAAGCAGTGTACAGGTTGTTATTCATCGTTATGCACAAAAGATATCCTTTTATTCTTGCCTGAAAACGGACGTTTAGTCAGTAGTGCATGCGTAAAACAGTTTTGCACCGTTATTATTCATCGTTATGAGTACAAAATATTTCTTATTCTTGCTTGAAAACGGACGTTATTCCGTATTTCACACCCACTCTCGATCCCAGACTTGTG